>NW_026624021.1:190954-214106 GCF_030028575.1 Malurus melanocephalus
TTCCAGACCTGGCGAGAGTCCAGGGAAGCCCTTCAAGGGATGCACAGGAATGTTTTGTGCTCACACTGCGATCRGAAACAATGAACGGGCACCGCTCGTAACTCGCTGTCACCGCACTGCTTTTGTGCCCGTGCTCTGTTATGATTTAAATGCTTTAATCACAGAGCCGGGGACAAACACCTTAAATCGCAAAGCAGTGAGATGTTCGGGGGCAACTGCTCAAGAAGTCAGACGCTTTCCAAAAGTCCTGTTCTGCAGGACGGAGAGTACAGAGAGATCACACAAAAATTATCTTCACTGTGAGACTTTGCAGTTTTAGAATCCTTTTCCTTTACTGAGCCGTGGCGTACATTCTGCTATAAACGTTAGCAAGCAGATGTTACAAAAAAATAAAAGCAGCCAAGATATTTGTAAACAATATTGTTTGGGTTTTYCTCCCTTTGCAATTATTAAAGTTCATAACTGCCAAAACAATTACCTTAATTTAGAAGGGGGTCAAGATATACACTATTTTATTTAATAACTTTTCTTTCTCCCTCCTAATTTGAAGGTCTTTGTTATACATCCTTGCTAACTATATTCTGCAGCTGAGAGTTGTCCTAAGAAAAAGAGAGCCAAACAATTCTAAACAACAATAATTAAGATTCCTCATATTTTTATCAGAGGCATTCCCTGGAGATGTCTRTCAATGTCCTTGACATTGCAAGTGTGTTCAGATTACGTTGTAACTCCGGCGTACCTTATCCTTTTCCTTTGTCTCAGAATTCACATTGCTATGAAAATAGTACTGACAAATTAATTTTTAATATTTTTAATTCAAGGTCAATCCCCTCTAATAGGAATAGTAAATATATTTCATGCATTTCAACTGGATTTTTTTTTTGGAAACACAGCTATCTTGAAGTTAAAATTTGCATAGGAGTTGCAATTTAATAAACATATGCTGCATTTTTAGGCATTTGTCTCTAAACAGGTTGTGGCATGTATTTTTTTGTGGACCAGAATTCCAGAGAGTTTTCTATGGCTAAAAAGTAGCAATGTGAATTTGCACTATCTTRTGCTTCTGGTTCCCAGCAGCTGTTCCTAACAAGAGTGAGGGTACCTGAACTATTAAAAAGTTTCTCCTCCAGTCCAGCAGGAACCTTGAGCTGGCAGTGCATACGTGGTTTGTTCAGTCAGCCCAGATAAGGTTTGTGGTTTTGGCTGTGATTATCAGTGATCAGCAGGGCTCATGTACAAGCACAGGTTGGTCTAATTATTTACTTTCTGTRTGTACCAAAACCTGTGTTACTTCATCATTCTGTACCCCTATACAGTTTAGAGCTGTAAAGCTGTTTCCTCTTGTAACTATGCTGCAGGCTGTTTTTGAAGCAAAAGGAAGAACAGCTAGGTTTGAATATGRTCATATTCTGACTTTTAATGGAACWTTCTTTGCCTTTCAGTTTCCAAGCCAGCACCTTACTGGGAGGGAACAGCAGTCATTAATGGAGAGTTTAAAGAGCTGAAATTAACAGATTATGAAGGAAAATATCTTGTCTTCTTCTTCTATCCTCTCGACTTGTAAGTAAGATCACTATAGACATACTGAGTGCAGCTACACTAGATTCATAATTCATTAATTCTTCTCTTTTTTTGAGGTCTTGTATTTTTGTTGGGTAAGAATTTGGGAGAGAAGAAAGGAGTGACAGAAGAAAATATATTCTTTGCATTTGTTTTCTCATCGTGCTTTGGTAAAATTATAACAATCTTTGTCCTTATAACTGTGTCCACTAATTTGTGTCTCCACACAAAAAAGCCAACTTTGTAGTTACCCAGCTAGGCAGCCTCTATATTCTATTTGGTGCTGTAAATCAGTGCTGCAAATAGAAGAGAGCATCCCTTCTATATTCTCTAGAGTGTATATAGTGTACCCAAGAGGTGGCATTTTCCCTTCAAGCTCATCCCATAACATCCTAAGAGCACTTAACATTAACCTCCTTTATTTAGAATTCAGTAACTTTACTGACTGAGGGAAAACATGTCTGCTTTGTAAGGGGCAATCCCATTGTTTTCCACAGAATAATAAATTACAGAATTTCCACACAATAACTGCATTGTGCAGCACTTATGCACAGAGGTGCAGAACTGATATTATARCATCATTACCACTTCAGTTCTTCTATAGTAGAAAAAGTTAAATACAAACCTTGCACACATGCATGGTAACAACAAATTATAGTATGATCCTCTGAAAAAATTGGCTTATAGTGCTTAAAATCAGCCACTTGATATTGGTTCAGTCTGAAAGAAAGTAACTGTAAAAACTCTGAATCCAGATTGTAAGATAACTGTACGTTTATAATCTTCAKAAATAATCCCTTTATAACTAAGATACAGTCTGAGGGTAGAAGATTTGTTAGGCAGCATTTTGGTTAAATACTTGAAGAAGCAATAAAAATAAGCAAAGGCTGAAATAATTTATGATAAATCCACGAGTTCAAGTTAAGCAGACAATTTATTTGCTTTTTCATGAAATTTTGACTTTTTTCCTGTCTTAAATTTTATAGTACATTTGTCTGTCCAACTGAGATAATCGCCTTCAGTGACAGAATTGAAGAATTCAGAGCAATAAATACTGAAGTAGTAGCATGTTCTGTGGACTCAAAATTCACTCATTTAGCATGGTATGTATCTTTYTCTTCTTTCACTAAACATTATACAYGGTTCCATCTTAGCTGAAGAACAGTACTCCYCAGATTTTTAGCCTCTGTAGGTATACCATAATGTGTGAAAGTGTGATGTTATTGACACAGATGCTTAAAATAAATTTTAACTGTAGTGTGTGAAAGTACCTTTTTTTTTGAAGCTTGTTTAATGTGTGTTGCTTGAAATGTGTCATATCTCAGTCCAAAAAATACTACAAATACAAAAAAAAAAGGAAACTATCAATAAATGCTTCACATTGTCACAGTTCATGAGCACTTTGGCATAAAGCAAATGTAACTGATAAGGAAGAGCCCATCATTAGATGTGGCCAAAACCTTCAAAATGTCTACTGAACATTTTGTTCAAGCCACAAATACTGTTAATTCTCCTTTGTGTGCARAACAGAAAAAATGACTCGTGCACTAAATCCTTCTATTGTACTGTTCTGGTTTGTGACTTCTGAATTGTGTAGAGAATTTTAATCTTTACAGGAAATACTTCTGTATTTCATTTCCTTCAAAGGATTAACACTCCTCGTAAACAAGGAGGACTTGGACCAATGAAGATTCCYCTTCTTTCTGATSTGACACACCAGATTTCAAAGGATTATGGAGTGTATCTGGAAGATCAAGGACATACACTTAGGTATTTCAGTAGGTTGCAGTTCAGCTGGGTTTTTGCTGGGCTAATACTTAATGCTTTATATTTAAAGAAGCATTGTAAATTTTTCTTGGAGGACAGATTTTACTTGGGAATTCATGGCAAGCAACAAATATTGAAGAACACAAAAAAATATAAGTCAGAAGAGGAGTCAGGGTTATCCTGTCTAACAGCAGGCATAAGCAGACACCTAGGGCAGGGCAAATATTCAGGATTCCCTAGAACTGCAGTTGCTCAGGGACTTCCCAAGTCCAAGTGGAGTCAAGACTAAGATTACCTAAAGAGATGCTTTTGCCTAAAACTGAATAGTTTCTTTTGGTACCTGTCATGCCGTAGCACCTGCAGCATCTCCTGGCAGGACCTATCCAAGCTTAGTTTTATGTTCTGCAAAGAATATCCTTTTTTGGTTTTAACTTGAGCTCAGCTCATGTAATCTGAAACCCAGGTAAAGAACAGTAGATTATTAGTGGTGGGTATTGTATGGTGTTTGCAAAGATCAAATTCCTCCCATCCAGCAGACATAAAGTAGAGCATAAAAACAACACTATCATTAATTCTGTTTCCTAACACACAGAAACTTTTTTTTCTTTCCCACAGAGGCCTTTTTATTATTGACAATAAGAGAATCCTTCGACAGATCACAATGAATGACCTTCCTGTTGGGAGATCAGTGGATGAAACACTTCGTTTAGTACAAGCATTCCAGTACACTGACAAACATGGAGAAGGTGCTCTTTCAGATATTGCCATATTGAAGATTGTTTTACTTAACCTTGAATTTTTTAGCTTTTTGGAGAAAAAGTGCTTAGTAGTGTTAAGGACTGGCCTCATGCAGTGACTGAAGTGATTTGATTGCCCTGCTTGATTCTGTGGTCCCAGGTCCTTAGGTTGTTTCTGTAATAGTAATTTATGTTTTGCTTCACATCCACAGGAATGAGAGCATAAAGCATTCTTTAGTCTGAATTTTGAGTTATGTASCATGTGTCACAAGCATAAATTTATACAAAATATGAGGCTGTGAAGAACAAGGCCCAATATTTCAGTACATTCTCACATACTAAAATAATGGAGATGCAGTCATCCCTGTCCTATGCCATTCAGTGAGGACCTGCCACAAGTAATTCAGTGTGTTTCATGTCAAGATGCATTGTGGAAATTACAGTGCCATTACCTGTGTCTTCTTTCTAACTGCTGTGTGACCAACAAAGAAGTTTTGCTGTCTTCAGATCATTTCTTTTATCGAGAATTCTTACTCCTCCAGTTCAAGCATAGTGTACTTCTAGCTCAAATGTGAACTTACCACATTTCTTTAAATAATTTATTTGAAGATTTTTTCAAACATGAATGCACATTTAGCAGCTTAACTTCCAATTCAACTCAATTTCACCAGGCATTTGAAAGTACCTTTATATAAAGATTCAAATCTTTATTCTGCTTTGCTATACAGCTTGAAAAGATAGATGCTGATAGTTAGGCTGTGCACATCTGACTAAGGAAATTTACCCCCACTTAGTTACAAAGCCATTTTACAGAATGTTGATTTGCAGTGTTTCCAGAATACCACCTTTTTTTTCCAAGGTTTTACATGAATGTTGAGGAGAGYCTCTGTAGATGCCTTATTGGTTTCTTTGCACAGAAAAGGAGAAACAGTTCACAATTCCTAATATTTGGGGCATTTTGTCTGTCATTATGTCTTAAAGAAGTGTAATGTGGCATAACTGCTTCGGGTGAAGTCTCAGAGAGAGAGCTCTGAACAGATAAGAGTTTCACTCCAGAATRTGCAGCTGTACAGGTGGTCCCAGGGCTCCCAGCCACACTGTGTCATAAGCATGTGCTGCCATCCTTTTGCTCCTAAGCAAAGCTACAAATAAAATCAGTCTCATGTGGAATCTTTGAACTGATTCCTTTGTTAAAAATTCCTCTAGTTTTTATTCTAAAGAAAAGAAGGTAGGTCCCTGGGTAGTCACCTGAATTTTATACAAAACTCATGTTTTTACTAGAATAGGTGTTCATTCTCAAATACTGCTTTGCCAGTAGTTCATGTAGAAGGGCACAAATTAAGGCATAGGCATCCATCCAGAGGTCTGCAGTTTTCGGGTAACAGAAGTGGTGGGTGATCAAGTATAAACTGTTAGGTCACCATCCCATGTGTAAAGAAAACAGCACATTTAGTAGGTTCAGATACTTTCCTGTGACACTTCATGGTGTTTTATTTCATGGTCAGGAAGGGAATTTTGAACACACAAAAGTCTGTGTGTGTAAAAATACTTCTGCTAATTTTGTCCCTTCTTTTTTGCAGTTTGCCCTGCTGGTTGGAAACCTGGCAGTGAAACAGTAAGTCACTGTTTATGTTTACATGTATGTACTACTAACAAGCACTCAGTTATCATTTTTACTAGAGCCAAATCTGAAATCTTAGCAACTTTCAATGAGAAGGTATGAGTAATCTCACATTATTGAAGTTACACTTTGGGATCTGTTTATTTCATTAGGAGCTCATTTCCCTCACACTAGACATGTTGCAATTCTTTCAAATTCCTGATGCATGAAAAAAATTTCACTTGATCAGCAGTGAGTTTGTGATCAAGAACTCTTTTACTTGTYAACACCTTGTGAGGAGTTCAAAATTCTGGAGTTTGTTGTATCTTCTGGGTTATTTGTCCATATTAGTTCTTACTGCAGAACCTGGGCACTACCCAAAAAAAAAGGAAAGATAAGTTCCCAGGCTGCTGTRTTATGTGGCAGAGCCAGCATGTCATGTCAGCATTCCAGCAGGGAGCACTGCTTTGCTGTGCAATTGCCYTCCCTTCTTTGTTACTCCTGGGCTCCATGTGACTTGAGGCAGAGGAGCCAGAGTTGAGATAAACACTCAGTGAACTTGTTTGTGTTCCCTGGCTCAGAGAGAGCCTCAGCAGAATAATGAAACTTTCACCAGAGGTCTGAGCTGCCTCGTTCAGATGAGATCACTGTCATTTATTTGAGCATGTGGCTTCCTTGTGAACCATCTCCTGATGACAGAGCACTGTTGTTAAAGAGCTGGCTCAACAAAAACCAGGTCCCAGCAGCCTCTAAGGAGAGTTAGTGAGCATTGTACTCACTAGTACAATTCATAGTAAAAAACAGTGGAAAGTTAAACCATGTTTCTTTGATGGATGTGAAAACTTCCCAGGATGACTGAAGGATAGGAATCAATTTTTTCAAGGTAGCAGAGGAGTGCCACAGTGGGGAAAGCTGGATATTAGGACTGTAAAATGAAAGAGAGCTGGCTGGCCTAACATTCATATTTTGGCACTGAAAACTTCTGCCCTCCATAACTAGGATCACCTAGACAACATGATATTAACATATTTTCTAAAAAAAATCTTACAATGCTGATATTAGCAGCTTCAATACTGCCAATTTAATAATCTAAAGCAATACATAAGCATTCTTCATCTCCTCTGTGCAAAAGATGCAGATAATTGCAGAGGAGTTGAAAAAGCCTTTCTCAAAGATGTAGTCATGCCTTCTAAATGTGTTTGATTTAGATCAAACCAGAGGAAGCCATGAGAATGTGGTGGCCAAGGGAAGAACTGTAAGTAAATTCTAAGCCTCTAGATTACAGACATTAATTTATCAAAATACCTTGCTTTTGGGGCAAGTTGTCAAAATTCTTCCTTTGGTAAGCTGCACTCTCTCRTGCCTCAGTCAGTTGAATCTCTCTGCTATTGCTGTTAGGTACATTTAGAGATGAAAAGTAATCTARTACCAAATCAACCAGTAAATTACTCTTCAGTGTTGCTAGTGAGTTGGCAGCAGTGTCTTACTATGAAATATTGTGCTGTTCTGGCTTTATAGGTTATTGTGTTTTCATGGCTTTGGTTTTTGACTAACATTTTTATTTTCTTCCTTGCACAGATAATTCCAGATCCAGCTGGAAAACTGAAGTATTTTGATAAGCTAAACTAAGGCTCACTTCTGTTGAATCAAATAGGTCACATTCAACTTGATTTTTGCCAATAAAATTTCATTAATTTTGGTACTTTTGTGAGTTTGATTAATATGTAATGGCAGTAAAGCATTAAAGGGCTCRTTGTTTAAAGTGATGTCTAACTCRTGTCAAGCACAGGTACCTCATTAGCTATCAGAAAATATTCTTATGAAATACATGTTTTCTCTTKAGGTTTGTTTAGATGCTCAGTATTCCCCAAATTCACTTCTCTTAGTATCTTGGGCTTAGATTCATGACTGTTGCTATTAATTGATTTCTTAATTTCTGCAAAAACCTTGTCTTGTCTGGTTATATTGTAGAAACCACAGCTAGAAGAGAGACACTTGGTTATGGTATGTTTGTCTGTAGTCCAGAGGCAATAGCAGCTAACCCAAAAGCCAAGAATAAGTTGCTGAATGAGATTTCCAGTCTATCCAAAGCTGGAAAACATTTTTCAGCTAATAAGAACAAACTCTACCCTACATAAATCAGTACAACTACACTGAAAAAAACACAGCTCAGCCAGTTCATGTGATTCAAGAGCTGAACCAGTAAACTTTTTCATGCTTGAATTTCTAGTGTATTTGCTGATAAGATCAATTCTGTTTTACACATTCTGAGTTTTTCTCCTGTCCCCGCAGTGTTAACAGATGGACATGGGAGATAACATCCTGTACCAACCCATTCATTAACTGTGGCTCCTAGTTTTAAGGAAATAGTTGTAGGCTCTCCCAAGATAAGAAGTGACATGTGATCATCAGAAACTCTTGTGGCTCATGGACATGAATTTCTTTTCAAGGGAAAAGAACACCTCCAGGTAAGACATACTTGCATGCACTGGAGARCCCTTTCCTGAGGATGTCATCTTGCTTCTTCCCACCTCTTCCTCCTTTTGACATGGTGTTCTAGAGTCTGTGCAACTGGAAAAACAGCAACTGAAATGTGTGTCAGCTTTTCACCAGGACCTTTCTTGAAAAGATGACCAGCACCTTCCTGCTCCAATCTCCACCTCTGCATTATCACTGTTGGTTGGATCCCACATGCCTGCGAACTTGCTTCCCTTTCCTCACCAGACCACACAATTCCCTGTCCTGTACACAGACATCTCACTAGTTCTGCAGAATTAGGCCAGCAGTTTGTCGTGGTTTGAATGAATTTAATGGGAGCAAAATACTCCCAAGTTCCAGCAAACCTCCCCCCTCTCTTTTCCCCTCCCGGGTCCTAGAGACAAACTTTTCCACAGAGAGGAAAGTGAAAAGAAAAGGGAAAAAAACCCTATTTATTTAAAATTATAAAAACAAAAAGAAAAACCTGTGGAATCAGCTGTTGATCCCAAAGCCTTTCTCTTCCCTCCTGGGAGTAGCTTCCCCTCCTGGGAGTAGCTTCCCCTCCGGGGCCCCCAGAGGGGTTGGACAGAGTCTCTCTCCGGTGGTTCACTGAAGGATCTTTCTCGCCTGTCGTGCCACGGGAAAAATCCTCCAATTCTCAGATGACGAAGGAAAAAAAATTCGAGGAAAAACAAGTCCAAAGAAAGGGAGAAAAAAGGAGCAGTCCCAGAGAGCAGACAGCTTCTTTTCCACCACTGATCCTGAGCCTCCCCCCGGAAAAAATAAACCGTGTGTGTCTTGTCCCTTTCCCTCCCATTGTCCTTGAAGGGAGGAACATCACCAAACAAACCAGAGCAGTCTCGACTAATGTATAGTTACAGAAGGGTTGTTTAACTTTCCTCTRACATAAGCAGGAATACAATACTCAGCTAACCTAGGACACMGTTRTATTTTCAYTGTGAATTCACATGATTTTGTAGATTTGGGTGAGTACTGAGCAGCTCTCCATTTTACTCATTATAGACACAGAATTGGCTGCTTCACTTCAGCTGTGATCCAAGTAACAGCTACACACGTGCCAYGGGTAGAGGGAACCACAGCCAGAGCAAACAGAGCTCCACTGAGCCTCAGCCTCCCTGTCCAGTGCAGTTTGGGGAAATGAGGAGACCCACATCCCATCTAGAGGCAGAACAGGATCAACACCAAACCCCAAAGGCTGATAATGTGCTGCTGCAGCCTGTGATCAAAAAAAGCAGAGGGCAGCATGTAGAGAGTGATTTCTCACATCACATTCGCTTCCTGAATTTTGCTCTACATTCTGTTTACAGCCTTACCAACCCTGAAGCACCAAAAACAATACACAGAATGTTCCAATAACTCCAAGCCACTGCAGCATGAAAAATGCAGACCCAGCTATCACATGGATATTCAGCAGCAGCCTAAGGGCACAAAATGAACACAACACTTGTGCCCTGCTCTCCAGAGGCTTTGCCCTCAGTCACACCTAATGCTCTCCCAGCAGCACAGAGTGGCACAGAGCCAGTCAGTGCCACCTGATAAAGACACAGATATCAGCCACGAGTTGGACATGTTCCACCCAGCTCCTTGCAGAGCAAAATGAGCAGCGAGTTACAGCCACAAAACCACAGGGTGTGTCACTGCAGCACAGTCAGCACCAAGGGCATCACACCAAAGCAGCTGTCAAAAGCTGTGCAGAATGAGCCAAGAACAGAAAACAGGGCTGAGAACAACTTAGTGACTGAAGAAAACTGGGGCCATCTGCATGCTTTGATCATTGCAAATTTAGGCTCACAGAAGCATACCTGTGGCAACTTTCAAGGTTTTTATAAATGCACATTTACATTTTAAACGTGTGGTAAGGGATGGGAAAGGGATTTTTTTTTTAAATGCAGTTCAGTGGGGATAAAAAGTGTTAGAGAGCTGGGGAAATAGTCTTTAAACAAGTTGCCATGTGATTGTACGTGTTTGAGATGAACAAATGACAAAGCCATCTGTTCTTCCATTCTTCACCTGGGATTTGAAATAGTGAAAAAATTAAATTTCATACACTTCTGCTTTCCCAAACCCTGGGATACATTCAGGGGGCTCTCTTGGAAGTGTATAAAATGCAGATGCCATGCCTGTCTTCTCAACAGAGAAAGCAAGAATGCTCCTACAAGGCAAATAATGACTAATAAAGAGAGAGTTTTCAACTTCCTCTGCTATTTTGGGCAAGCCTCCCACACTCCTCTCCTGCCCCCYCAACTGTTAAACTATATATGGTGGTGAGGTCTGCAGATGAAAGCCACCTCTCCAAGCAGGATGGATCTAGCTGAGACCTGGATGTATTTGAAGAAGCATTCAATTTGTATAATAGCAATGGCACAGATTTTTTATGTTATTAGCTGATATAGCCTTCTGCAGCCTTCCTGGGTTACATCCATTCCTTGCCCACAGAAACCTCTTCCTCTGCAATTGCAAATATATTCAAAAAATAAACACTGCAGTCCTGGGAGCCTGTCCTGGTGTTAGGTTTACAGTTGGACTCGATGATCTTAAAGGTATTTTCCAACCTAAATTATTCTACTACATATGTGGGCAGTGATGGCAGGATAGCACAGCTCTTTTGAGAGTTCTGTGGGGTCACACATGGTTCGGGAGACCAAGTTACTCTGCAGGTCTCTCTCAGTGATCTGATCTCAGCTGAAGTGAGTTGATGCCTGAGGAAGCTCTGGTGTGATTAAYCTCTAATGCAGATGCCATTGTGAACCTGTCTTCTCAACAGAAAAAGCAAAGAACTGAGCAGTTACCACATAAAGTAGTGATGCTGTGAGCAAGGAGCAGAACCTGTCTATGCTGCTTTGTGAATGCCCCAAGCACCAATCCCYAGAGCCCCATCCCCTTCTCCAGAAGTCTCCCATTTCTGCTATGTAACACAAGGCAAGTGAGGAGCAGCCAATGGCCAGCAGTGCCTCCAGCCTCATGGACAGGAGCCCTGCAGAGATGAGAATCTCTGTGAAACATCCAGTGTATTTTCTGTGCAGATATCATCATCCAGCTACACCTTCCACAAAAGGAGTCCCTTCTGAATACCTGAAAGCTGAATATCTACCCTTTTATTTTCCTGTTAGCTTGTGCCTAGCCCCTGAAGAAATTCTCTCTCCCAAGCCTAGTTAAGAATGCAGAATTCAGAAGAATTCAGAAGAAGATCAGCAATCCAACMAGTCTGTCACGAGACAAAGGCTGGATCAGATGTGCAGTAAAACCAACTGAGCATGCAGTGAGTTTAGAGCAGGTTTCTGAACTAAAACTGTTGCTCAGTGGCCCACACTGCATCAGCTCCTGCAAACTTCTTCCCAGAGTGCTGTACACCATGAATATGGCTGCAGAGGAATGAAAATGGATACCAGAAGCTGTTACAAGAAGCTTGAGTAAGTAATTGCAGTATTTTTTTTAACCATAAATAAATAAAAACATCTAAAACAAGGGACTCCTTTGGGCACTGAGTTCAGCTAGTCCACAGAAATCACCTTTTATATCATCATTAAGTGAGAGAGTAAAGGGAAGCAATCCTGCTCCTGCTGTGTCCCAAGACACAATGGGCACAGACATTTACTTCCTGTTATAAAGCCACAGTCAAATAATTATATAGGCCAGTTTACTATTAAAAAAAAAGATTTTTAGCAATTCCTTTAGGCTTCTGTGGTAATGATTAGTCACCTACAGCAGTGACAGGCTGGACAGAAGTTGAAACATAAACATGAATTTTTACGTTGAAATATTTTAATTCTAAATGTGAGATCTGAGAACATTTTTCTCACACACAAAGGCACAAAGCAGCATGCATACCCTTGAACAAAGATTCATGCAGCTTGTCACCAGAGAGGGTGACAGCCTGGAGTAAAAAATACATGAGTACATATATATATAGCAAACAGAAAGACATATCTTTTACAAATGTGTATATATATACACACACACTCTGTATGTCTGTACATACATTCTGTAAATACTGTCAYTGTGGTATGTGATTAAGTTACCATGAACTTTGAGAACACATCAGTTCTTCTAAGCATCTTCATTTGTGGCATTTATTTTCTTCACTGTGTCCAGAGGTTCTGATGTCACACCTTCCTCCCTACTCTATTACCTCTTCTTCTCTCAAATCTCTTCCCAAAGGCTGAATTTAGAAATTATGATAAATTAATCTTTAAATACAGCTGAAAAGTCGATAGAGGACAAACTTGRTATCCCCTTAATTTACAGGTGTTATAAAAAAGTGATCCAAGTAGGATCACTGGGTCAGTGATAAAAACCTGCAGATAGTCAGGAGTAATAAATAGGCCTGAAGTAGATCCTTTCATTTCATGCCTTCTTACTAATTTTTTTACAGTCAATATTACTCCCTGCAAGTGAGGGGGAAGAAGCTGAGATAGAATTTCAGTTCTTTATTTGTGTGGTCAGTCTAAAAGGTCAGTTTTAAAAAGGAAAAACTCAGAAAATACAAYTTATCTCCACATCATAACCATTAAACAAAAAGATTTTAACATTATAGAGCTGAGTCAGCACTGGAGTGTAGCTGAACTGAGAAACTCTACAGAAGGAACCAAAAGTTTACCATCAGGGCAATGCATTAATCCATTCTGGACCAGGCCACACCCTGAGCCTCCCCTGGAAAGCCATCTAACACATCCATAACAGCAGCTGAGTCTCAGGAAGGAAAAGCTCATGTATAACGTGCTGGTTATTAAAATATTCAATTACAATTCCTCACAGGAACAGGAAAGAGCTGKTAGGAGTCATGAACTTCATGCCATCCTAGCACTAAAGGAAACTGGTCCAAGTTGTCACTGTCTCAGGCTTTCTTACTCAGAAATAAAAGCTCAAAATGCTGCTTTATTTTACCTTTTTTTGTTCCCAGTCCTTAATGAAACAAAATGTGCTGTTCTACAATGCCATTTCCCACTCTCACCCAATCTCACCAATCAGATCTCTAGTCTCCAGGCCATGAGAAATAATTCCCTAAGGAACTCACAGTTACATWTTAAAACAAACAAACAAAAAGTTAGAAGAGGCTGGCAAGGACACAAACAGAATGCCAGAAAATACCATCTGGCCACCTCATTTCATTGCAAAAATCAGTTTCCTCCCAAGGGAACACGAAACCATCCAAASAGAAGCTGCAGTAAAATCCCCACTGATGGGAAACAACTGCTTTCCACTGTGCATACATTAGTAACTTCTGAGCTTCTGCTGCTGCTTAGATGCATGTGTCCTCATTAAAAAAAAAGAATTATGACCCTTAACCTAATTTACACAAGAATGTAGGTCAAATTGCCTCACTTAACGTGTATCTACTTATTGCACACCTTCTTCTGACAGAACTATCTGTTATCAGGGAAACACAAAGGAGAGCTACTAAAGGAAAGGCAGCAGATGGTGACAAGACAGTAAAGGTTGTAATGAGATCTCTCAAAGTAGACAAAGAGAGGCTATCTCAAGTCTAAGACTGCATTTTTTCAGCCTCTTTTCCTAGCATTGGCATGTAAAAGATTTCAACAAATTCTAGGAGTAAAGAATAAAAAATCCAAATATATGCAAAAACGTAAAGAGCATTAAAAATGTGGGGTTTGGTATGGAGTTTGGTTGGTTTGATTTTTTTTTTTTGTTCAGTTTTGTTTTGGGTGGTTGCTGGGTTTTTCTTTGAGTATTGCAAGCATCTGTCCATCAGCCATCTCTGGTGACAGTTCTTGCCAAGACAGCATGCTGCTACACTGCTGATGCAGCACCCAGTGCCTGTCAGATTTCTTTCATGACTGCAGTAAAGTGTCTCTTCCCATCTAAGTACAACATGGACTCTGAAATAAAGCCAAGAAAAGAGAGAACCACATTAGTAACTTAGTATCAATACAACTACACAGATTGGCAAAAGTAAGAAGCAATCCACATTGTCATCAAAGCATAAAATATATGTTGTCTGCCAAGAAATCCTGTTAAAATTATTCTAGTTCATCTATTAAAATGATCAGTGTTCCAAGAGAAAGAAATTAATATTTTCTACAGAGTTATGATGACAACATACTAATGGGATACTTGCCTCCATATGTCTTAGGTACAACTTGTGGGACCTCATTTTCTGATACAAATGTAAAATGGAAAACATTGGTAGTATGGTTCTCCCTGGTATTGGCATTGTAAACTTCAGTGTGTACTCGAATCTGGATGTAGTTTTTTTCTGTGTAACAGACCTACAAGGTTAAAACAAGAGTTAGAGGTTGTAATTTATCACCAGTGCTGAAAACTGTAACAAGCTTCATTATAGTGTTTAACAAGAAAAGGCACACTGTCTCCTAAGACACTGCTCATTATCAGTGACTAACAGCAACAACAGCAAAGACAATGTTTGCTTCTTTTCAAAAGGAAACCAATTCCTACCTGTCCAGAAAGCAGTAATAAGGATCCAACTTCAACTGGCTTCTGAAACATGATATCATCAACAGATACGATAAAGGGTCTGGAACCCCTGGGAAGGAAAAGAGAAATTTCTTCTCAATAATAAAAAGGATGTTTGGAGAAATTTAAAATATCTACTTGTCAGCATTTTAATGAAGGGTTACTAGAGAATAAATCTCTTCCTTAAATGGAGGCTACAGGAAGTGTTAAGAAGTTCTGTCATCACTGTAGTAAATCTCTCACATCAACAAAGTACAAACTTTCTAAAAACACATTATTGCACCATTGTTGTATCTTATGACTTATACTTGCTTGACAATCTTCATGCCATCATTGCTCAGGCCTCAGTTTTTCAAGCACTGACACAAAACCACTCAACTTTATATCAGGCTATGCATACCCCATTAAACTTACACAATAGACCTTGATGGCTGATGACTCAAGTCACACTTCCTAAGCTCAAATAGTTAATAAAAGTTCAGAACCCATTCCTCTTGTGTACTAAATGCAAAGATGTAATGTTTATTTGATAGAATGAGTATGTTATATGGTTAAAAAGTCCATCTCAATAGCTTGGTTAAGATAAAAGAAAACAGAAAATAGATGTGTATTCTGACATATGATGCTTAAAACCAAGCTCCAAGGAACAAGATGCCAATCTCYTTGTAAATATGACAGATGCTCCAAGCAAAGCAGCACTGTGCACTAATAGTGAAAGATTCTAACAGACATTTAAGTTTTTCAGCTCAGAGTGTCATTAGGTTGCTTAGCTCAAGTTCCCAACCTCTGTGTATGTGCACAATGCTGTGGATTATATAAATATTGCACATCTACAACTTACCCATAGCTGCAAGCAATTGCCCATCCCAGTTCAAATGCTTTTCTCATGAGAAAACCCCCAAAGATCCTATTGAAGATGTTCCGTTCCTGTACACAGAAACAAATACCAAATTCAAAGCCTTGTGTTGAAGTCTGCACTTCAGTTCACAGTATTTAACAGAAGTCCCAACACCTGAATATATAAAAAGCACTACTGAAATATGTATGTAAAATTCAAAATGCCTGAGGCAACTTTACTTAATAGGAGCTCATCTGACTAATTTGACAGCATAAGATAACAACTCAAAATTGTATCAGCAACCAAAGGCCAAACTTCTTGCAAACACTTTGCAAAGAACTTTCTTTACACAGAATGAATAGTCTGGTAAGAAAACTAGGTCATTTAAAATCATCCATTTTGTGGTGGTAATCCATACAAATAACCAAAAAATTGCAGAAGAAAGTAGGCTCTAAATGCATTGCAAGGACTGCAGAAGCCAAAGAAAATAATGGTTTGACTAATCTTAGATGAAAATTCATAGAGCCATAGAGTGGTTAGGGTTAGAAGGGATTTTAAAGACATCTGGTTCCATCCTCCCTGCCATAAGCAGGGACACCTTGCACTAGACCAGGTTGCTCAGAGTCCCAYTCAGTCTGGCTTTGAATGTTTTCAGGGATGAGGCATCCACAAATTGTTCCAGAGCCCCACTACAATCACAGTAAAACATTTCTTGCTAATATCTATTCTAAACTCTCCTCTTTCAGTTTGAAGCCACTACCCTTTGTCCTGTCACTACATGTCCTTGCAAAAATTCCCTCTCACAGTTATTTCTTAAGTAACTTTCTGTAATTCATTAATATTTTTCAAAATACCTCAGGATGGCAAATCTGCAGGCCTTTTAGCTTTGCATCTTCCATCCACACTGAGTTGGGTGGTAATTTACGACTCTGGAAACTCACTGTCCTTTGGAAGAGAAAATGAACTTTATAGTCCACAGAATGAGCAGAATTCAGCAAGCCAAAAAAGCATAAATAGCAAATGTAGATATGCACTAAAAAAACCCACAAAAACATAGAACACCAAAATGAAACCCAAAACAGAAATGGTATCACTAAACACTGTTTCAACTGACCTTGAAACCTTATCTACAGCTGTCCTTTGATTTGTAGCTGCAATAAACCTATGCTCCTGATCTTTCACAAACTTCTGCTAAAGTTCAAGTTTATGTGAATGAAGAGGCTTGAGAAAGGTACATGAAAGGAAAGTTAAATCAACCACAAAGTGAACACTTTGTCAAAAAAGCCTTGCTCTATTTTTTAAGTCATAATAGGAAATAAAAGCACACAGTGAGCTAATGGAATAATTCTGGATTAAACATGCATCCAGTTTGAAGTTTTCAAACACAGATGGAATGTGTATGAAGTACAACTGCTAATGTTAAGGGAAAGCATGTCTGCCTTTGGTAAACAGCTTTAAAAATAACAATTTTATAGGCTAATAAGGTGAAGAAATGATAAACTATCACAAATACAGCATTGTACTAATGTAAGTAGACAAAGATACTGTTCTATCATTGTTGGCATCAGATGACTTGACACTAATCTCAAGTATAAGAGAAGTATACTAATAACTTCCTCAATGTTGTCAGGTACTGTATCTAAGACACACTGCAAGGTTATTTGGCCAAAAGATCCCAGTTCCTGCCCTCAAAGGTTTTTTAATTAGACATCATGGCAGATAACTCAGATTGTACAACTCATGATTGGAAAACTATTCCATTCCCTTAGTTGGTTAAACATCATTAACCTTCTTCCTCAAAATTATTCCTAACAGTTTGTTTAGAAGACTCTTCTAAGAGCTGCAGATGTCACATTAAAGTTTGTACTTGCATTTCAAATAAACTGCTACAGAATTTAAATGTGTGCATTTATTCCAGACTACCCTCTAACAAGCAATCACTCCAAAGGCACTTTCCTCTTTCACAAGTTATGAGTTCTCCTTCCCCCCTCCCCTTCTTGCCTTGTGTCCAATGTATTAAGGAATATGTCATGCACAATGTTTCTTTCTTCTGCAGTAGGAGCCATTTTCAGTAAGGAAGCAGTGTTGAAATCAATCCTCTTCAACTTGTTCACTGAATATTTTAAAAAATATTAGAGTATTAGAGTAATGCATAGTATTTAGAGTCCAAAGAAAAAACATAATGGCTCTAAAGATCTTAACCTGGAATCAACTGGTTTTCCATTTTACCTTTTCCCCCTGTAAATTAAAGCTGTAACTTCATGGTCCTATAGATCCAAACAGAAATACAGCTTTTAGAATTGACTTTATCAAAATAAAGCAGAAGTTCTAGTACCTCACCAATGCAATAAAGAACTTCTATACATATTTTATGACACCCTTACACTGTTCTGACAGAAAACTTGAATACTCCTCTCAAAGTACAGAACATATCTAACAAGAAACCCCACAGAACCATCAGCTTCAGGTTTTGCCAATGGCACAAGAATTAAGTTTATTACAGTACTCATTACCATAGGCTGCAGTGACTAAATTTTTAGCTTAAAAGATCTTCTGTCCAGTTTATTCAGTCTTTGAGGTTTCTCTAATTCTCTGCTTCAAAACTCCATTTTGAAACAAATGAGAGTGGAGCTACATGCCCCTTCCCCTGCTTCTCCCCCTTTTCCTCTCCTGAGTTTCTTTCCAAAAGGAACATGGGCATGCAGACAGGTAAGAAGCTGTGATGCCTTGCAGGCCCACCATGGGGTAACAATTGGCCAGAGCACCAGGAGCCCCTGTTTCACTCAGATGTGAAGCAGAGGGAGTGTCCTGCCAAGGGAGAAGTCCAGAGGGTGTGCACAGCACATCAGGAGTGCCCCTGTCTGTCAGTTTAGTTTCCAAACATGTGGCAGCAAGTTTTTAAGCTCTCTTACACTACTGACACAAATGAGACAGAATAAAAATCTGATTTTACACTAATTAGAAGCATTTCTAAGTAGCAGAACTCCTGAGCTTTACTTGCTCTCAGCTATTAAGTTAAAACTGAGGCAGAAGTGCATACTACCAGGAAATATGACATACATTCCCCTTGCTTGAAGATTTCTTCCTCCTCAGGACTCTCAGGAATGAGTGGATTAACAAATGCTGGCCTATGAACAGGAAGGTTTTTTAAGTTACAAACTTTACAAGAATTTGTCCTGTAAATAGATTATAACAATCTTCCATTTCTGCTTATATACATAGTACAAGATGAAAAGACAGGTTACATGATAGAAATAAATACAGCTGCCAACAGAATATCACATTAGCTTTAACTCTGAAGAGGCTATCAAATGATCCAACCACCACCTTGTGCAATTAGAAAAGAGAAAAGTGACACATTTAAGGTTCTAAGGAAGCTGAAATTGTACCCATAAATTATAATGAAGATTGTTCAAGAAGAAAGCTGTTCAGAAAGTCAGCAAATGAAAACATGATGATCTAGGATAGTCTCAAGCAAAACTTCACTGGTACCATTCCTCCTGGAATAGAAGCAGCAYGGTGCCTTAGCTAGCAAGTCTTTTTATAATCTCCATGTTCCCATGACAGCCTTATCAACAGCCAAAAGCTGTTTACCACGTGCACCACTTATCAAACAAGATCATGACATGCCTTGAGCACAAATTTCTATGTTCATTTTGCTGCACAAATAAGTTCACTTTAACCTGATTTTATAACATTTAATTATTTTCACAAGTGAAGACAAACGTTAATTTTCGAGAGGCATTCTTCTCCATAATTTCTAATTATTATTTTTCTATTTTCAACAGTTATACAAATGCTAAGAGCAACATACATATACATACATATACATACATATACATACATATACATACATGGACACATAGACCTGCTGAACTATTCACCTCTACCCCAAGCCCTACTTTGGGCTGGCAAAAAGAGGCAGAGGGGAAGTTTTCTCTTAGAACAAACTGCTCTTTCCTGGTTTGCTAAACCTCTGGATTTTGAAGATCCAGCAGCTCCTTCTCCATCACAGAGTTCATGTCACCTCTCCTCAGCTCAGAACACATCTACATCAGCTCTCTTGACCAAGCCCCAAGCTGCTGAGATGCAGGTTTTGCTATGGTGCCAAAACCACACCATATTTCTGTGGCACTACAGCCAASCTAACACATYYCATACCTCTCTGAAGGGTTTTGACYTCAAATACCCYTCTTATATGGACAGAATGCTTCCAAAACACAGCTGGCCTGTGGCCAGCTAGCTTGTACAACATCCAACTTGCATCTATCTGCACTAGCCCAAGTAGGCTTGTCCTCAGACAATCTGCTACTGTATAATTACATCAGATTTGATGTAATTATTTTGAAAAMTTAGTCCTTAAAATAGGGAACATARTATAATTTGTTTTCTTAAAGTATAATATATTCACTGGTTCTAGAAAAAATCTGAAGAAAACCAAACAAAAACTACTTCTAATGTTACCGGGACCATATAATTTTATCAAGTAAAACGCCTTCATTAAACACATCCTTCTTTGTTAAATACAAGCAATTATTTAAACTAATTAAAACCAGGTAATTGTTTATTACTTTGGCAGGCTATACAGGAAAGAGGGAAGAATTACAGCCAATTATTCTGATGCTGGAGTCATAAACCTAAACTGCAACTGAGCAGCCTTTTATTCTAATGACTAAGGAATTACAGAGAAAGTAAAACCAGAAAAATAACAGAGTAAGTATCTGGGGATTTTTTAAAGTTCTCTGGGAATAGTTACCAGTTCCATCTTAGTTAAACAAGCAAGTTTTAATCTGAATTATTCTGAAGACACCTATTAAGCATCTATTAGGGAATTAATTTATCGTTCACTCAAAGACTACTTAACCACTGAAACTTAATTTTTAATTCAAACAGCTACAAGAATGCAGGTGGGTTTCTGGCAGACTCAATCACTTCTGTGTTCATTCAAACCAGTCACTCAAACACAGGGAAAAATCTGTTTCATTAAAGGGTCAGATCCCAAGACTACCAGCAATTCCTGATATCATGACTGCTGAAATTAATACTCTGAAGCTTGTCACAGTAAAGTTAACACTTTCCAGCAGAAAGCATCAACTATGTGGTTTGTTTATTACCTGTATTCTATAGTTTCTACACATAGAGAGCAAGCTGCCATGTTTGCCATTTTCAGCACAGCAGAAGTCAGGAAAGTGTTCCTGTCCTACAAATTACCGTTTATTCTCTGGGTCCCGGGCCACCATGACAAAGGTTGCATCTAACACAGGGCTGTAATCACCATCATGGAGCTAAAAAAGACAGRAAAAAAATGTATTACTGAACTCTAAAATTGTAAATGTGCTTAGCAAGCTATTTAGTTGACATAAACTATTCAATCACAATGTTAATTCTGCTTACTTTCACATTCTCTCATTCCTTCCAACGTCTCTCACAATAGGTCAAAGATAAGGAAATAATTAAAACTTTAGTTTCAGGAATTCTGCAATGTAAACATTTACCAGGGAATGTTTCTTAAAAACTTTCAGCTGGGAGGGGAGGAAATCAACAGGTATTGTAAAAGGACCCACTTAACCTTCATTCTGAGAAATGCCATAGCATTTTCTTTCATCAATGACAAACTGTTACTAATACCAGTACTGTAAGGAGTTCTGACAAAAAAAGGTGTAACATTATCTTTCACATCAGAGACTTTACTTAAGGAGAACAATTGAATAAAATAAATTTACCTGTTTACCTGAATTATCACAGAATCATAGAATTACAGAATTATTTGGGTTAGAAGGAATCTTAGAGACATCCAGTTCCAATCCTTCTGCCACAGGCAGGGACACCTTCCACAATCAGGTGGCTCAAAGCCCCATCTAACTCAGCCTTGCACACTTCAAGGGATGAGGCATCTGCTTCTCTGGGCAACCTGTTCCAGTACTTCACTGTCCTCTCAGTAAATAGTTTCTTCCCATTATCTCATCTAAATGCACTCTCACTCAGTTTGAAGCCATTCTCCCCTGCCCTGTCACTATGTGCTCTTGTAAATTCCCCTGAAGCAACTCACACCTGTTATAAGATGGACAGAAATCACAGGAACTAACCTGAAGCATGTGCATCTTCACTTCCATGGAGGTCTTCCCAACCCAAGAAACATTGCCTGTGAATTTGATGTCACAGTCTGGATGTATAATCTTCTGGCACAAATCTACAAAACAAACGTTAGGGGCTACTGGAGGTCACTCACAACTGATAACTAGAAAAACCAGATTCTCTAGGACTTTTATGTGATCTGAAAGTGGCAACACATGGAAAGACAACCCAGAAGAGACAGCTGTTGTAAGGGATCTCACTGCTTGTCTGCAGTTTCTGCCTCTGCAGATTTCTGAAGCCAGAACAGGAGTAGTAAACAGGCATACAGATGGACAGCAGACCCAAGGAAATGCTCAGCAGAACAGGTAACACAAGCAAGGTCCAACTCCACCAGAACAAATACTGTTTGGTAATGAAGCTAAGATCCTGCATGCCGAAATAAAACTAAACACTAAAGTGGAGGAACTGTGAAAGTTGTATTTTGAAGGAAAGTGGAATATCAAATGCTGAAAAACATCTACAAAACCCTCTTTCCATCTCTTGTCAATAAAAGACACAAAACTTCAAAGCCAAAACAAGACAAAGTGAACTAAACAGGAGTGAAGAAGATATCCCCAATCACAACCATTGGAAGGCAGTAACTGATAAAAGAGTGAGACAATAAACGAAACTATTTTTATTTACTGAATTGCCACTTACTGATTTTATCCACAAGAGCTGTAACTATGGATAAAGGAGACCTTGGCTGCATTTCCTGTTTGGTGTGAGTGTAGCAAATAAGAACTGTGGAGAGACCAAAAATGGAGTCAGATCTTTACAAAAACATCAGTGGAGCAGATCAGTGTCATCTTTGCAAAGTGTAAGAGGTACCTGGAAAACACTAAATCCCCTACAACAGGAGAGAACAGCTTCCACATTTTCAAGCATGTAACACATGGGATTGCTACAAAAAAGACAGCTGCAGCTGTCTCAGTTTTATGCATATTTACTCACTACAAAGATAAATTTAGCTAAGCATTTTAAAGCAACTCATCACTTGACTTCCAATCCCATATAATCTCTCCACTCTACCTCTGCAGCTCCCTGTCTCAGACTCTTCCTATCTTCTATTTTGATTTCATGAGGGCTGTCCAAGGATACATGCTATCTGAGGACTTTTCAAATACTGATTCTTTTAAAGAGGTGGAGAGTAAATAAACTGTGCCTTACAGGCACGAAACCATAGTCAGAGGTATTTATCACACTGCAATTACTGCTAGGCAAACTACTATTTAAACTAATCAGCTTTTTCATAAGAGCACAACAGACTCCTTGGAGTAATTCAAGGCTGCAAAGATASRGTTTTATCTAGTGCTCATGTAATTYTTACTCAATKCAGATTTTCATTATAAAAAGTATCTGTCTTGCACTTAATGAGATAAGAGAGAAGGAATCCCCATATGGGCCACTCACTTCAGAGYTGGACTTGATTATCCTTGTGGGTCCCTTCAAACCCAGAATATTCTGTGATCTGGAAGATCCCTATCCTTCCAAGTAATGTAAGATTTTTTTTTCCCTGTGTTTACTGAAGTCACAATTCTAAAACTTGTTAAGCCTATCAATTTATTATATCAATATGAACACCCTGAATATTGTTTATTTGGG
>NW_026624022.1:0-1904 GCF_030028575.1 Malurus melanocephalus
ATTCCAGCTCTGAGAGCCAGCAGCTCCCCAGGAAAGCTGGGGAGGAGGCACTGGAACCCCTGCCTCGCTTGCTAATGTCAGGACACCCAGGTTAATCCCTGTGGGACAGCACTGTGAGGAGGTTCATGGTCCTCTCCCTCCAGACAGGACACCTTACCTGCTGGAATGCTGGAGCTGCAGCCGTGCCACCTCCGCTGCCAGGTCCATATGCTTAAGGGAGGAAATGATACTGCAAAGAGCTACTGTRGCTTGCCAGGGACAGAGGAAATGTTCTGTGTGTGCCTCTGGTGGATCATGTTGCTGGAGACCAGATAGGACTGTCTAGCAACAGGAAAAACACCTGAGCCAGGCAAAAGCTCATAATATTGTCCTTGCTACCTGTTCCTACCTGTGTATGCTCAGAAAGTGCTGCCAAGGAATGAGTAATCATTGACTGCCTATAAGGAAGGATCGTGCTGGCCTGTGCACTAATTGCTAATCCTGTATGATACGAGGGTAAATCCTTGCCATAGGAAGCGCCTTGGAGGCTGTGCCGTGTGGCTGTCCCTGGTGTTGGGGTGTGCCCAGGCTCTCACCCTCTCCCAGGCACCAAGAACTATCCCTGTCCATGCTCCAGCTCAGCCAGGAGCTGTGTCTGTCCTGCCTCTCTCCTGGCTGAAATGCAGCAGCCATGGGCAGGGTCCTTTGCCTGTGAGCCTGGGGGTCAGCAGTGGCCACTGCCTACAGGGAGCACAGCCTTTTCTGGGATGCTCACCTGCTGTTGTTGCTCCCCAGRAAGGTGACCCTCCTCGTCATGGGGCTGGACAACGCAGGAAARACCTCCATCATCATGGACATAGAGAGAGGTGAGGAGCAGCACAGCCCCAGGCAGCCTCAGACAGAGGCAGCGACTTTGTGTTCCTTTGCAACCACCAACCACCCCCGCCTTGAAGGGCAGAGATCCCTGACCTACAGCCGCTGTTCTGGGGCACGGGCCGTGCTCCGGGCAGCYCTGGGACTGGGAGTGGGGATGTGCCCGGGGCAGGAGGGGCGCAGGGACGGTTCTGTACCAGCTCTGCCCTCTCCACGCTCGCAGCGCTGGCCGGCGAGGTGCTGCCCGATGCGCAGCCTGGCCGGAGCCGCYTGCGGGTGGACAGGTTCGAGGTGACGCTGCTGGAGCTGCCCGGGGCTCAGCGCTCCCGCAGCGCCTGGCGCGGCCACTACAGCGAGGCGCACGGGCTGCTCTTCGTGCTGGACTCCGCTGACCTGGCGCGGGTGGACGAGGCCCGCAAGGTCCTGAGCCGCGTCCTGAGCCATCCCGATGTGTCCGGGAAGCCCCTCTTGCTGTAAGACAGGGTGGATAAATGCAGYCTGTGAGCCTGGGGTGAGAGCGGGGTGGGATCGTGCTGCCGGGGTTGKGGGTTCATTGGACGGGCGGCTGCGGGGATGCGGTGTCCGGGGAGCTGTCGGGTGATGCTGGGACCTGAGGAGCCCGGGGTGCTGGGGAGATCGGAGCATCCGCGGAGAGGGGGAGCAGCGGGGATGTGCTGCAATGCTTCACCGACCGCAGCCAAACCGGGACAAAACCCCCGGCCCGGCCCGCCGCGGCACAGCGAGGTGACTGCCGCTCTCCCCGTGCCCCAGGCTGGCCAACAAGCAAGACTCATCGGCCGCGCTGCTGCCCTGCGAGCTGATCGAGCGGCTGTGCCTGGAGCGGCTGGTCAACGAGAACCGCTCGCCCTGTCGCATCGTGAGTGCGGGGCTGGCTCCGCTCCTCTCCCCGCTCCCCGCTCCAATCCCCGAGGCTCCCTGCGCTGATCCCCCGCCCTCCCGCAGGAGCCCTGTGTGGCCAAGAGGGTCCCCCCGGCCGGTCCGGCCCGTTCCACCCTGCAGGGGCTGCGCTGGCTCCTCCGCGCCGCCGCCGC
>NW_026624022.1:2093-12251 GCF_030028575.1 Malurus melanocephalus
TGCTCTGTCCCCCAGGGGCCGGCCTCCTCCCGGGGAAGATGCTCGAGAGGGCGAGGGAAAGAACGGGGAGCCCCGGGCAGTGCGCTCCGCCTGTCGCCTCCTGCCCCTGGTGAGTGAGCGACACCCCTGCGATGGGACAGGGGCAAGAGGGGCTCTGCCGCCCTCCCCTCACCCCCCTTTCCTTGCCCAGGACGAGAGCGCTAAGGGCCCCAGGAGGAGGAAGAGGAAGGTGAAGRTGAAGAAGAAGAGCTTGGGGCAGTCAAGCCCAGCCGAAGAGGCGGAGGGGCCSGGAGTAGGAGGTGACAGCCGAGCGGCTGCCGGGGGGATGCTGCTCCCCAACAGGGTGGGGCAGGAGGAGCCCGTGCCCACCCCCCAGCCAGGTGAGAGGGGATTGGGGGRCACTGCCAGCTCTGCCAGCACCTGCACGACAGGAGCCACCCCACAGGGATTTGGCAACGTGGCCAAATGCCAGACCAGTGGTCCCGGCCATCTCCATCAGCTTTGCTTGCAGATCAGCTGAGTGCAGAGCCAGTCACAGAGCCTGAAGGGGAGAGGAATCTGAGCATCTCCACGGGGGATGATGCACAGAAGCCATGGAGGACTGCAAACCTTCCACCAGCAGCCATCTCAGCTGGTTTGGTGACAAAGGCATCCTTGCTCAGGTGTGGTGCCTGAAATTTTGTTTTTCTCCATCCAGTACAGGGCATGAAAAAGAAAAAAAGGAAGAAAATCAAGAATAAAATCAAGTCACAAGAACCTGCTCTGGAGCAGCAGCGTGAGGAGGTCTCAAGCACCTTTGGTTGGTATTCCTCAGGACAGATTTTGCTGAAAGCATCAGGGGTTTGGCCTGTTGGCAGCGGGGTGTGAGATGTRCAGGGACACTTGGCCATGAGGTGCTTGGTGTGGGGACACGGGCACAGGCAAGCGCTGCTGCAGGGCRAGGTGGGGCTGCTGTGGAGGCAAATGCTGCAGCTTCTGCAGTGAGGAGGGATGCAGGGAGGCCACCTCAGTGCACCGTGCTGGCCCCTGTTCGTGCCTGACTCCTCCCCTTGTCCCCAGATCTGTACCGCCGGGCCATGCTGGCTCTGAAGATGAGGCAGGAGCAGAGGAAGCAGCCATCCACCATCGCCCCCTGAGCAGGGGAGGCACAAAGCACGGCATGGGTGCTCCTGGAGCAGCCAGGCTGCAGCGGCACTGGGAGTGATCACACAGAGCTGCCGGGGAGTTTGGCCAGGGCTGGCACAGCTGGGGAACGGCTCCTGGGCCATGAACAGCATCAACAGCAACATTGTCCCCTGCGTGGCCTGAAAACCAGGGATCCACAGGGACGAGCCAGAATTCCCTTTGTAAGATGCCTGCCTGGCAGCCGGGCTGCAAATCCATGTGAAAAAGGAAGGGCCGGCCCCTTGCCGCCCCTGTTAGTATTCTGTGAGCACTCTGTCCAAACCCGGATTACTCTGAGGAGGAGAGGAAGACCCGCGCCAACATCCCGGGGGAAAAGCCTTTCTCTGGAAGTGACCTGTGCCCTGGGAAAGCTGTCATCGCAGGGCAGGGGCTGACCTGGCCCATCAATCACTGCCYGAACACTGCCTGCAACAGGCTCATTTCCTGCCGGTGAGGGTGGCAGGGCAGTCCCAGGTGAGCTGTAGAAAGAACTCTGCCCAAACCCCGCCAGATGTCAGAACCCTCTTCACAGCGTGGAGGAGCGCGGTGCCCGTGTTTGTGCATCCTGCATCCCGTCAGGGACCATTTCAGTTCAATGGCAGTGGTGGTGCAGGCTCCTTCCCCAGGGCCGTCCTTCCTGACCCCGCCATCCTTCGGGGAGGGACGCGATGCAAACATTTCCCGTGTCCCCGCAGCTGCCCCAGACGGTCCCGGTGTGAGCTCAGCCCGGCTCTGACAGGGACAAAGAGCAGCACACCCAACACACCCACCCGTGTGACACCCGTGACACACCGGAGAGTGCTCCCGGGACCCAGCCGAGGGCTCAGCACCCGGCATGGCAGGGTCTGCCAGGGAAACAGCCCTCAGCCCTGGAAACACCGCGCACAGAACCAGGAGTTGGGGTTTTTTTTCTCTTAACACCAGCAACGAGCAGTGCTGAACCTGAAGCGTGCGTTAGCCACCGCCGTCCCCACGATTAATGATTAACAGGCACTGCCTTGGCGGGGCAGGGCAAGGCAAATCACTAAAACCTTCCCTTGGCAGGGCTGAAAAGGGAAAAGAGCAGAAACCGGCCAGCCTGCCATAAAGCTCTGTCTGACTCTGCCGGAATCGACTGTTGGTGACTCCAGGGATTRTTTGTAAATAAACTGTAAATAACAAGAAGTTAATTCTGCCCTGTAAATATAGCACTGTGAGTAACCCCTCGTCTCAGTGTGGTGGTGCTCTCTGCCATGTGGGTGTTGTGGGGTGGAGGGTCAGTGGGGATCTAWGCTGGGATGGATCCCCTTTTGCTGGGATGGGTGCATGGGGCCGTGTCCAGGTTCCAGCCTTTTCCAGGCTCCTTCTGCAGGGCCACAGATCTCCACAGGATCCTGGGGACAGAAACACCCACAGTTTATCCCCTCTACTTCTCACACAGCCCCTGTGAGAGGGGCCAAGCAGTCCCAAAGAGCCGGGGGCACAATCCAGCCCATGCCCTGCTCACTGCAGCTCCCGAACAGAGGGGAGCAGGACTGGGTGGATTTGGGATCGCCTGGCGGGTTTGGGATCGCCTGGCGAGTTTGGGATCGCCTGGCGGGTTTGGGATCGCCTGGCGGGTTTGGGATGGCCTGGCGGGTTTGGGATCGCCTGGCGGGTTTGGGCTCGCCTGGCGGGTTTGGGATCGCCTGGCAGATGCTGCAGCCAGCTCCCTCTGGTGCTCCGTGCAGCCCCTGGCACCACCGACACACGGAGTGACACCCTGGGACACCCGCAGCTGCAGGAGGGGTCTGCTGGGACAGTCCAGAGGCAGAACTGGCCCGGCTGGTGCTGCTGGGACACTTTCCTTGGGAGCCAGCTGTCAGAAAGCAGCGAGGCTGACCTGCACATCCCCCTGACACAGTGATCTCCAGCCCGTGGTGCAGACAGGCAGTTACAATCCATTTCACAATCAACTCCCCTTATCCCAGAATTTCCATGGATTAAAGCAGTTTATCCCTCCCAGCCAGGAGACAATCCTGGTCTGCACCAACAAGGAATACAACTTTTATCGTCTTTAGGAGGTGAGCAGCAACAACTCTGTTAAAAATGGTCCCTCTCAAAACATCTCAGAAACACCTCAGAAATGAGATCTTGAGAAGATAAATCAAAATACATTAATTAATGGCTAATCTGTGTCCCTGGATAATGGGCTGGGCTGCATATGCTATGTGTGAGAAGCAATGGCTGTGGCAGGGGGTGCACACCTGGGGCAGGCAGGGTGGGCAGGCCCCTTTTTCCRTATTTCTCCTCCTTTTATTTCTCTTTCAGCCCAGTAGCTGAATGCCCAGCTGGGGCAGGAGGTGTCTGGGAGGCACTGCTGCTGCTGGGGCTGARGTTTAGCCCTGYCCAGGCTGCTCCTGGCATGTCCAATCTGCTGGCACAGCACCCAGGCCGGGCGTGGAGCCCAGCAGCAGCAGCCTGTGTCATGAGGAGACATCCCCAAAAATGAGATGGTGCTGACTGGAACCCTCCCATCAATCCTGGCTTTGTTGGAAAGTTCTGGGGCTTCAAATGTGCTGAGAAGCAGGAAGCAATGCCACATCAACTGCTCTGGAGAGACCCATTTTCTATCTCTTGTGGGTTGTACCAACAGCATTTTTACAGGGAGCCAGCTGGGTGACACAGCCCTGCTTTGCATTTCAATTTTGATATTATCTGGCATATCCTTCTGTTCCGGTTTCCAGAGGAGCTGACTCAGGAGGGTCAGGGTAGGCAAAGCACGGTGCCTGGTCCCAGCAGCATTTCCATTGCAGTAAACTGGTGTGAGTTCTGCATTTGTGCAGCTCCTGATGTGCTCACTCACAGACCCAGCACGGTCACCAGCAGTGCTGTCCATGGCCTGTGTGCTCCTGAGCCTGAAGGATGGACAGAGGGAGGATGGATGGAGGGATGGAGAGAGGRAGGCTGCACTTGGCTGAGCTCTGCACAAGTTGATGACTGTTTGTGCACTGCCAGGAAGAGATAAGAGATGTTTCAGTGAGTCCCCGGGGGCATACACCTCCCACTCCTCATACCAACGTTGCTTTGCWCAATTGGATTCCTTTCTGATGCCTSTTATCACTATCAAAATTTAAATGTGTGGGCTGAAAGCTGCAGAGTGACAGTACTGCTCTTTGCAAAGAGCATTGCTCGGCCAGTGCTAAAAACACTGCCAAAGCCTCCTGTGCACAGGACACAGGGATCCTTGCAGGCAGCAGGAAGAGCTGGAGGAGAGCCTGGGRTGGGAGCAGAGGCTGTCAGCCCCTCGAGCTGCACCATGGCCCTGCTGTGCTTTTTTGTATGCCATTAAATTTTGCTTTCTGCACACTGGCTGGGCTTAGCCAGCCACTACACTTTGTGTTATAACCCCTCCTTGCTCCACTCAGCCCCAGAGGTGATGCTGGCTCTGAAATCTCCTCTGAGAGGCCTTGATTTGTCCCACAGATGTGGACAGGGTGGGTGATCCCCCATGGAGGGCTGTTGAGATGTGCAGTTATCTCTCCTGTACAYCCACTGCTGCATTTTAACAGTAAAAATGGAACTGGGTGTTTTTCTCAAATATTTTAGTGTTCCCAGCGGGGGTGTGAACCATTGTGGTTTCCCCATTGTGGTTTCCCCATTATCTCCAGGTGTCTGATGGAGCCACCCCGGGGCATTCAGCCTGCCCAGCAGTGAGGATGCCCCGTGCTCTGAGGGCAGGACAGGGAACGTGAAAAAAAACCAACAGCAGCCAGGCCTGGCGAAGGAAAATAACTCAGAGATGGAGATTTGTGATGTGTCAAAAACACAGCAGTGCTTTGACTGCTCTGTCATTAACCCACATTTATAGAAGGAACCAGGAAGTGGCTTTTGAGAGCATCCCAGACGCTGGAATTTGAACACTGATTCAGGGCAGTGAAGGCAATTAATTGCAGGTGATGCAGGTTAATGGGTGTTTTTCAAGGCAGATGGAAGGGATCACATCCTGTGGAGTGCCTGCAGGTGATCCTCATTCCCCATCACCCCAATTGTACATCACAATCACCTGTTCTGGGCATATAAACAGCCTGGCTGGGGGCTGGGGTGCATCTTTCACKTGAGGCTCTTCYCTTCTTGCTTTGGGCTAAAGGTACRAAAATAAAACAAAATAAATTTCTTGTCCCACACAGCTCTGGGGGAAAAGTGTGCAGCCCCCTCTGGGCTCTGCTCTCCCCTGGGAGTCAGGGTTAAGGTGTGGGGCTCTTTCTCGTGTTCCACTGTTGTGTGGAAGCTGGTTATGGTATGTAMATGCTTAAATAAACATGTATCAGCCAGGTAAGTGGATTTTAAACCCTGGACTGGGTGTTAGGGTTGATAAGAGCCTGGCGTGGAACGTTTTGTGAACACTTGAGAAGTTGGTTGCTATGTACCCTTTCTCCTGTTTGCAGGTTCTACCCTCTGACTAACTTGGGAGGGCTGGGTGCCAGCATGCTCTTGGGGAGCTTTCCTCGCTGAAAAAGCAAATGTTGGAGTAGTGGAACTTTTTCTAGCTGAGCACAGCACCTCTTGATTTTCAAGAGATCATTCAGAATATTGCCATGTATGTGATAACAGGCAGCTCACAGCACAGTGGATAATGAGTAACCACACTCAGGGTTTCTTTTGGGAATTTTGTTATCTGTTGTAGTCCCTCTGTTGCATAAAAAAATGAGATCTGGAGTGTTTGTTGTCACATATTCTCCAAAATTGTTATTAAAAAATGGGGCTGGATTCAGTGAGAGTAACTCCCTAAGCTTCTTGTGATTGTCATGAAAGAGGTCATCAAGACTTTGTACAAAACAAGAAGATGAAGAGGGCTGGAAAATGAGAAACCATGAAAACTTTCCCTTTTAGGTTAAATGAACCTTGTTTGAGACACTGTTGCTGGGGGAAGGAAGAAGGATATAATCAMATTTATTTAGCAGAGATGTTTGTCTTGGGGCACCAGGAAATGTGCTGGAGTCTGAGGTGTATAAATTTGTCACATCATGTACCAAATACGTTTGCTGGGGTTTCCCCCTTTAAGAAAGAAAAAAAGTTTCTTTTTAAAAACGGAAATGTGAGCTAAAATTGGTGTTCATTCTCTTTCATAAATTATCATTCTGTAAGCCATTGCATATTTGAATAGGCTATTTCRTACTATAAGGGAAAAGTGCTCCTTGAGAAAGATGATCAGTGTATTAATTAGAAAGGCTTTTGCTACAGGAKATCTCTGGATATGGGATCAAGAGCCAATTTATTAACCAAAGTTTTTCATTTTAAATTCTTCTGCAGCAATCAGAGCTCAGGCTGTGAGAGAATTTCCACCTTCTTAAGCTGCACTTTTATTTCAGTGCAGCTGAGTTTAGCAAGACTGTAGCCCAAATACCAGACCTGGTGGCACAAATCTTGCTTACTACCCAAGCTCTCATCTGATTAACCTTTATATCCCACCTTCCATACATAGGAGGGATTTGGGGGTGATTTTGTGGGGCTTTTCTATGGTTTTTGGTTTTTTATTTATTTTTGGCTAGGCTTGTGTTCATAGATGCCTGCAGCAACCAGCATCTGAGCTCTGTACCTTGTTCCAGCAAAGAAAGCGGGGTTGAAAATGCACTTGAGGGTGGAGAAAAACATGGCAAGTGCCTTGTGTGGTGGGCACTGCAGTGTGGTGCCACTGCTGAGTTAACTCTGAACTCAGAGCCCACTTTGAACTCGTCTCTTCTGTCCTTTCTCCAGGAAGGCACAGAAGCTCTCCTGGGATGTCCCTGCTCGTGGTTTCCCAGAGGAATTCACAAACCCGAAGATGTTTTGGGCACAGGAGTGAGGCAGCACTCAGGAATGGGTGTTGCTCAGGCCCTGCAGGTCAGGGTGATTGGGATGTGCTGCTCCAAGGGATCTCTCCTGGTTCTCGCCTCTGGGATTTTGTCCCAGCGGTGCAATCCCTCCTCACAACACCCACAGACAGCTCTGCTGGCCACTCCCAGGGAAACCTGTTTGCTCCAGGCAGGGAGGAGGATGGAACGTGCCCCGTGCCCTGCTGAGGGGCACTGAGCTCTGCCCAGAGGGGTCAGCCGTTAGAGGCCATAGGTGGGACTCCAGCAGCTACAGAATTGGGGTTCCTTTGGCTGCTTTCAGAAAGTGAGCTCCTGGTGCTGTGCCTGCCGGTTATCCTGTGCTGACAGGGTGGATTTGAGAGTCTCAGGTTAGCACAGACAAGGATTCTCTCTTGGAATCTGCTGGCAAAAATATTCTCTTATTAATTAACCTTTTCCAGCAAATCAGGGGATGATCTGTGCCAACCAGGAGAAGTGAAAGGGAAAAAATGGTGTTGTCAGCTTCTGGTTGGCATTCCTGCAGTGATGCTGGCACACTCTGAGGTACCTGTGGGTCAGCACAGAGCCCTGCCAGCCCCTTCAGTGTGCTGGGACTGAGCATCCTCAATCCCGAACTGCAACTGGCCCTGGAATGGTGACAGGGCTGTGGTGACACTCGAGCCTTGTCCCGATCCTCCTGCCCTGCAAGGCGATGGGCAGGTCATGCCCTGACAATAAATCAGCTGCCAACCCACTGGGCTGGACTAACAAGATCTGATCCAGGCTGGAGCAGCACTGGGGATGAACCTGGAGCGCTCGTCAGGCGCGGGGGTGGACCTTGGTGAGAAGAGATACATCACTGACTTCATTCGGCGCTGGATGTTATAAAAATCCATAAAATATTTGGAAGGTATAGGAAGGCTGATCCCATGTTCTGCAGACAGCGCTTCATCCTCCAGTTGGCCACGCGATGGCAGAAGAGGCAAAGAACGCTGCAAAAATGAATGTTTAAAAAAAAAAATATATATATATATACCCAAAACCCGCGCAGGGCGGGGAGGGTTAGAGCGTGTGCCAAGGTCAGAGGGGAGCCCGCTCTCTCCTCCTGCTGCAGAAAGCTCCATCGCCGTGAAAAATGAGAGAAAGCTTTTCACAGGACACCAAAACTGCTCGGTGAGAGGATGAGCGCTCGGCTATGGCACGGAGGACTCGGTTTCGGTGCGAATTGGAGTGGCGATGGATCCCCAGCAAGATCTGCGGTGCAAAATCCTCCCGTGGGGATGGAGCTGCCCCTTGTGCTGCCYTTCCATGTCCTTCCATTCCCCAGCTCTGCTCAGGAGCACCTTTGGGACTGCCTGTGCCTCGTGTTACCCGCACAGCACCGCCCGGCCGGGCTTTAAAAGGCGCATTAAAGGCATTTCCCGTGTGAATTGATACAATTGCTCTCAAATCAGCGGTGGAACGGGCCAGGCTGTTCCAGGGTGTGAAAAAGCMCAGTCAGGGCTGTTTGCTTCCTCTCTGCTTTCTGCTGAGATAGGGGTTTCGCTGYCCCGAGGCCACTGTGTCAGCAGCAAACAGGGTGACAGCTGCCTCGATTTCTCCAGTGAAATCCTGCCTTAGGYTGCTCGGGGTTAAATAAGGAGATGGACGATTTTAAGCAATCTGGTTCACAGCAGGACAATAGGGTTCTGCAGACACTCACCTGTAGCTGCTCCCCAGCCATTAGTGAACCTATTTTACCTGGACTGCCCCCAAAAAAGGGGGCTCTCTCCAAYACCTCAGCCACAGCAACTGCAGGCAGTACATTAAAGAAAATTATTTAATGTTGAATTAAATCACAGTCCAAGTCTTGAATTTGGCTTCCAATTTCAGCAAACTTTCAAAAAATTAAGACATCAGAATTTGAAATAAACTGGGTAAGGGCTGCAATTTGTGTGGCACAGGAATTGTAAGGACAAGWGCATTTTCATGGATTCTCTCTTCTGATCAATTAATGCAGGTGGAAGGTGAGGTGCCTGTAGGAACGCATTGAAGAGAAGAATACAGATGTTTTCCTGTTCAGCACCTACCACAGAACCCTGAAACAGGAAAAATGTCTGAGAACAGCAGCCCTCTCTTGTAGCCAACACAAACAGGCCAGAAGAACATCAGGAAAGTACCCAAAAAGCAGCACAAAGGTTGCAAAGTAGCGTTTGACTTTAGTTCTTTGCTGTTTTGAGGGGGAGGGAGCTCTRCAGCTGAACTGGTTAGGCATTATATTAAAATACTTAACAATTACCACACATTATTTTAAAATGCCTGGCATTGTCTTCTGGTTTCCTCTGTTGTGGTTAGGCCTTTGTGTGGAAAGGTAAATAAGCTGCACAGGGAATAGTGGGAAGGCTGCACTTGGGATTCAGGTGAGCGCTGGCTGAGCCCTGGGAATGCTCAGCAGGGATGKGAGAGCCTTCACTGATCCATCTGCTGTTATCCTGGGAGAAATGGGGTTAAAAAACCCAGTAGGCTCCTGCCTGTCCAGCACCTGATTTCTATTTTGGTGCTGGGGCMGGCTTTCTGTGCAGGCTTGGATATATCACACGGTGTAAAACTGCCAGACAGTGGGTGCTTGTGTASAGCAAATGYGACTGGGTTCAGCCTTRGTAAAATCAATATGATGCTATTCTYGCCTCAAAAACGCAAAGTGAAAAATCTCTGTGTGTTTTCCAGGTGTCTGGAAGCCAACAGTTGCTCTCTAGACCCCGTTGTGGTGCCACAAGGTGAGTTTTGCTCAGTTTCCAGGAAGATCTTTGMTTTCAAGCGGTTGAAATGGCAGTGGTTGCTGGGGTGGAGGAGCCTGTCTGCTCCTGGAGGTGTTTGGAGCGGTCAGCAAGGGACAGGAAAGCTCCCTGCCCTGCGCTGCTGCAGAGGATATGGCTCCAGGAAAGGCTGCTTTATTACCCGCAATAATCATGTTGCAAACATAACAAAAACATGTCCATTTCGCTAGGTTACACCTGGTCTTTTTCAGTTTTGGTAGTTTGCGTGGGAACAAATATCCCCGTGCCCCGCTCTTCCCCGGTCCCTCCCGGTGCCCCCCGTTCTCTCCGCCCCTCCTGGTTCCCCCGGTTCCCCCGTTCCCTCCCGTTCTCTCCACGTCCCCCCGGTTCCACCCGGTCCCTCCCGGTTCCCCCCGTTCTCTCCGTGTGCCCCCGGTTATCCCCCG
>NW_026624022.1:13050-16512 GCF_030028575.1 Malurus melanocephalus
CCGTTCCCCGCTCCGTCCGCCCCTGCGAGCTCTCCACGCGGTGCCGTTGCTGCCGGAGCCCAGCCCGGTTTGTTCCCCCAAAAGCGGGCGGAGGCATTTCCCGGCTCTCCCCGAACCATTTCCCCGCGCTCCCCAAACCGCGTGGCTCCGCTGCCCGGGCCGGGATGCGGGATGTGGGATGCGGGATGTGGGATGCGGGCTGCTGCCCCCGCCGCTGCTCCGTGCCCCCCAATCCATCCCCAAACCTTCCCGGTGCCACATAAGCTGCTTGGAGATCTCGCCGTGACCTCATTGCTTGGCCTGAACTCTGTAATTACTCATTTTTTCCTTTTCCACGGCAAATGTGGCAAAACCAGYGTTTTACCATCATTTCGGGCGCCGCTGTTTATTCAGCAGTGTCACTGATTGCGCAGTGCGTAGTTAGCAAAGTTGCCGGAGTTGAGCAGCAAACAGCGGTGTGCGGTGTTCCCAAACGCCCCGGGAGGCTCCGGAGCCGTTCCTTGGCATCCCCGGTGCTGCCGGGATGATGGGCACTGCCCGCTGGCAGATGCGCTCTCATATTCGCTTTTGCTTTGGAGCGAGCTGTTTGTGCCAGGTTTTCCGGGCTTGTGGCACGGGGGACTGTAAATCTCCTTTTTAAGTCTGGAGGTGGCTCTGCGGGGCTTACGCCGTTAATTTCCCGTTTTGTAGGTTGTGTTTGTGTTGCGGGCTCTGGGTTAGCCCTGTGGAGAACACACCTCCTGCAACCATTGTTTGGCAGCCTCGGGGGCAGATAGATCAGACAGAAACTCCGTGCCCTGAGTTTCTGCCTTTGATGCCTTTGGAGTTTAGCTCTGCCCTGTTGTAAGTGCTTCCTACCCCACCCTTGCGGGAGGTTCTGTCTCAGGTCGGGAGACGTTTGTGGTTTGAAGCATCTCCACTGAGTTCAGTTAAAAGCTTTTTTTTTTAGTGGATATTTCCTGGAAGTGAGTAATTGTGGAGGTTCCTGGCTGGGCTCTGGATCCAGCACCCTCCTTACCCTGCCTGGGGTCCCACAGTCTCTGTGTCACCTTCCACAGTCCCTTGCTGTGGGGAGGGCAGATGCTGTGCTCCTGGGCTGTGATGTCCTTTGGGGTGGAGAAAAAACAGTTCTGAGCACAAAGCCGGCTATTCCTAAATGTTTTGTGCAGGGCTGAGCCATTGTAGCTGCTGTTTGGAAGGGTAGAGGAGGTTTTGTGGCTGGAGGAACAGCTCTGTTCAGGACCAGGACGGAGTGCCAGGTCATCTGCAGTGTTGGTGGAGGGGTTTAGGCACAGTTTCCACCTCGTGGATTTGTGAGCAGCAGCGAGCTGTTTGCTGTTTGTTGTCCCGCTGGTGTGAGTGGCACAGGTCCCCCCGTATCAGCCTTTGCCTGATAGAGCAGCTGGTGCCACGCTGCTGCAGCTCTGCCCTTCCCCAGCCCTGCAAGTGCCACCACAGGCTTGGGACAGTCCCCTCTCCTGTGCCAGGGGAGGAGAGGGCAGTCTGTGCCAACCTCCATGGACAGAACTGTGCCCAAATTGCTGCCTTGCCCTCAGTCCTGCATGGGAAGTGCTTCAATGCTCATCTTGTGGCAGTGGCATTGCAGAAATTCACTGCAGKTACTTAAAGGCTGCAGATTTTCTGACACTTAAGTTCCTATAGGGCTGTTCAGACAAATGTTGTAACCTCTGCACTGTGTGGTCTCTGCCAGAGGCTCATAAATACCAACAGATACTAAAAATCCTATTTTCTACTGTGTTTCACATCTTAGGCACAGTGGATGTCACTTGCCCTATCAACATGACTGTTTGGGCTGTTTTTCCCTCATTTAAACTCTTATCCTGGGTAGGGTATGAAAYGGGRTGGTAAAAAGAGCAGGAAGGGTAGMGTGGTRCATGTGGGTCTGCTCAGCTAYCTGGGGGTACCGACTGATGCTCTGCAGAAACAAATTGGATTCTGAACTTTGATTTGCACCACTGAAGTAATCCCTGGCAGAGGAAGAGTGGGGCTGGGATTGCTGCAGGGAGGTGGGATTGAATTGCCATGCTTAATCCACTTTTAGAAGATACTGTCAATTTGAAATATAACTTTAATTCTCTTTTAGAAACAGATTCTAGCACTGGAGCCTTATTTTTAGTCTCATGCTGCTGTTGTGGGAAGGATGTGGGAGTGCAGTGTGTTGTGTCCAGGGAGGGTTGGGGTCTCTGTGTGCCGGGCTCCTCACAGGACTGGGGTGAGCACTGTCCACTCTCAGACTCACTGGGAGTGCTGGTGCCTGTGCTGTCCATCAGACAAYGTGCTTTGTTCACATATTGCTCTCCCTGGGCTCTAGGGAAGAGTGCAGACAGCAGTACCCCGGGGCCACAGCTCTGCACCAGGGCTGGGGCTGCTGGAAGGGACGAGTGACAAATGCACCCAGAGCAGCTCCTGATGCCCTCGCTGGTTGCAGTTTGCTCCCAGTTCGCTTTCATTTAAGGCCAGTCTGGAAGCGAGCCCTGGGAGCTGTGACCCTGCTCATGGTGCAGCAAGGCTGGGATGGTGGGTGAAGCACCCCAGGGTGCTCTCCCTGCCCCTGGGATGCCTGTGCTGCCTGAGCCCCTGGGATGCTGTGTTGGTTTTGCTTGGCCCAGATGTTGTGGATGCCTGGCTTTTGGCCAGCATTCTAAACCAGGACAGATGCCTGCTGCTGGCTGAGCCCATGGGCTAGTGCTTGCCATCCTGGTGCTTGCCATCCTGGCCCTCCTGCCTCTGCGGTTCCTTGCTCTGCTCCTTTCCTATTTTTGTTCAAAACCCAGGATAAGTAAGAAAACAATGAACAGTCTGTAACTGGGAGCAAAATTCTTCTGTTTGAGTGTTTGTGCRGTGTCTAACAACAGGACCTTAGTTGTGTTATTCCCATTTAATGAAGTGCCTTGGTGSCTGATCCTCTTTGCAGCCCGTGCCTGGTAAATCCCTGGTGTTTGGCGAGTGCTGGGCTTGTCCTGAGCTGAGCTGCAGGTTCTCAGCAGGGTTTGGGTGCTGGGGAAGGAAAGTTCCTCTTAGATGGGGGTGCAGGGCTTGTCYTTGTCCCTGGGCTGTACAGGGCTTGTCCTTGTCCCTGGGCTGTGCTGTGCCTCGGTGCCTTTGCCCTGGAGGTTGCAGTGATGTTCTCTCACTGCTCCTCTCCTGGGCTCTGCCCCATCTCCTGTGCCAGCAGTGGGGTCCCTGAGGTTGGTTATGGGGCCATGTGGGGCAGGTCCTACCTGCAGCTCTGCAGGAACAGCCATTGAGACCTGTTTACATGGCAGGAAATGGGATGTGGCCCCAAATCTCTTTTTGGGTGGGAAGTAAATTCTGCACTAGTGCTGGGGAATAGGTGAGAAGGGGCAGGGGTGTGTGGGGAGAGCCCCTGGGGTGCCTGGRCAGGGTGGGACTGACCCCTCTTGGCTGCCGGGGGATGCAGGAGTAGGGCTTGGGGAAGAT
>NW_026624022.1:16586-23549 GCF_030028575.1 Malurus melanocephalus
CACGTTTGTGTTTTTTTTTTTTTTTCCAGAGTGTGAACCAAACATTAGTGTGTGATTGCAGTTCCTATTGTAATAATAAAGATGACTATAGGTAGGAGTTGGAAGCTGTCAGAATTGCCTTTTTCCCCCCAATCTAGCCATGTTAACACCTTGAGAGTGAGGCTGCATGTTGGGTACCTTGTACCTGCCTGCCAGCTTCTGCAGGACGTGTTTTGCTTTCATTAATGTGACAAAAACCTGCAAGCAGCAGAGGTGACACCAGGTAGCAGTTCCACCTGGAGAAATCCCTCATTTCAAAAGAGTGTGGGTTTTAACGAAGCCGCTTGAGTTTTTCATGGAAGTTGCTGAAATTTTATTTTGTAAGATGTGTCCAATGTGATAACAGTGTTCCATGTGCTCAGGGCCAGTTCCCCTATAGCAGCCACATGGCAGCCCATGCTTGACCACAGAGAAGTTGAGGGAGGCTCAAATAGGGAAGCTGGAACTGCAAAAAGCTTAGGGCTGCAATCTCTTACTGGTGCTCCTTCCCTGGAAAATAGGGACATAGGAGCTTCTCAGGTTCTGGGGAATACAGGGACATAGGAGTTTCTCAGATTCCCATAGCCATTTCCTCCTTAATGTCTCCGAACTGTTGCCTTATTCCCAGAAATAGCTCAACCATTGGCTAAAAACAAATAAAAATCAAGCAGAAAGCCTGGCCTGGGATAAGCAGCTGCGTTCATGTGTGCAGTCAGAGTTTGGGGAAGCTGGAAGTGGCCGTAGGGAGGGCAGGAAAGCACCAGTCAAACATTAATGGTGAGCGATGCTTCCAGTTAAACCTGGGGCATGCAGAAACTTTCCTGTGCACAATAACATGTCTTGGCTGTATTTTCTTCTTCCCTCCATCCCACTTTTGTCCCCACTTGATATTTTACTAAGAATAATGGTGATGGTCTGGTCTGAACCCATGGGAGAGCTGACTGGAGCTGCAGTGAAAAACATGGCAATTTGCTTTTAATAATAAAATCTGTTAAAGCAAACAGGGCATCTATTAATAACAAGCTTTTCAGCCTTGCCTTTAATTTCATCCTGTTGCCTTTGGTTTATGCACTTCCTTTCTGATTAAAACTGCTGTTTTCTGGCTGTAACTGACTCTAGTGGAGAGATTTATTTTTTAAGGTGTTAGTTAAAAGCAAAGCTGATGGAGAACGTTCATGGTGTCTGTAAGTCAGAAGAAACCTTCACACCTAAATGAGTTGTTGTGTGCCAGTGATTGTGTTTTTAGCAGTGCAGGTTTGGTCCCTGTGAGCATTTCCTCCCTTGCCTCTCTTATCCCAACTGTGCAATTCTTTGTGCTGTGGGACTCTGTCCCTTGGGAGATTCAACTTGGCCAAGTCAGGGAACATCTCAGTGGGCCAGGATCAGAGGAGCTGCCCTTGCAGGGGAAAGGGAATTGCTGGGATGCCTGGGCAGGAGGAATTTTCCAGGGAACCTGGACATGGGGTGACCCATTTGCCTTTCCCTGAAAATGTTTGCTCTGGGATTTTCCAAGGGAGTTTCCTGTATTTGTGTGTGGGTGTTGGGAGGTGTCCCTGCATGGCTTGGGCAGTCACTCTKGTGCCCTTGTGCCCAAATGTGCCCTGCTGAGGTGAAGGGACAGCAGCTCTTGCCCTGTGCCAGGACAGCCTATCCCGAGCTGATCCAGAAAATGCATTATCHCTGCATTCAGACTGAAATCTGCTCCTTGTGCCCATCTCAGATGTTCCTGTGCTTGATGAGCTCTGGTGTGGGAAGCACGGGCTGGTTTTCCCCGAGCAGGTTTTGCCAGTGCCATRCAGGATGTTTTGGGATTTACCTGCCCGTGCTGTCCCCTGTGSCAGCCTGGGCTGGAGCCCCACGGGTGAGCCTGGCACAGTCTGCAGCTCTGCCCCTGCCAGCTCCCTCACCTCTTGCAAGCAGACAAGATTTTTTTTCCTACTTTAATCATCAAACAATATTGAGGTTGGTGGCGGGTTTTTTATAGTGTTTTTCCTTGCTTGCCTGGAGATTCACAGCTTTCTCTGACTTGTGGGCACCGTGCAGATGCAGGGCTGGTCCCCAGCAGCTCGGGGTGCTGGGCTGTGGCTGTTTTGTGCTCACCCTCTGTCACTGAGGATCCTCACCCCTCTGGGGTGCTGTTAGCAGGGAGAACAGCACAAAGGACACGGGGACATGGGCTGTGCTCAGACCCTGTGCTGCCCACAGGGACACTGTGCCAGTCAGCAGCGTGTCCTACTCACTGGAAATAGGTTATAAGGACACTGCTGCTCACCTTGCTGATGACTGTAAGCCATTTCTATTATTATTGTTATTGTTATTATTATTATTATTGTGTAGTGAGGTGCTGTAGTTCTGCTCTCCCGAGATTTTCCTGGCCCTTTGCACAGGCTGGCTCCAGGAGCATCAGGCAGCTCATGGTGTGACCGTCACTCTGCAGTTTGCTGAGCTGCTCTGAACTCCCCAGCACCACCCTGCTGCTTCACTGGGTTTGCTGAACTGCCTAAAGTTTGGTTTGGGCAGTCAGTATTTTCATTTTTTGCAATAAACTTGACTCCAGGAGCTGTTCCGTGGATTGCTGTAACCTTGCTGCTGCCTGTGCGCTGCAGGGGATGGCCCTGAGTGCCAAACTGGTTTACAGCCTGATTTACTGACCTGTAGCCTGGGGAAACACTGAAACTTGCCTGTTTTTAAAAGTCTCMTCTAGCTCTTGCCCTCACCTGGCTCCTGCTTGGCAGCAGCACRGCTGTTGGGTCAGGAAAAACCTGTTTTGCCCGGAGGCTGCAGTGACTTCAAAATATATATGCATTAAATATACATGGATGCAATATATGCACATTAAATATACATATAAGCAATAGACAGAGATGCATTAAATATATATATATTTATTTTTGCTTATGGGCTCTTTCTCAGGCTTGGCTGGAACCCACCGAGCTGCTGGGTGGTGTTTGGCACCACTTTGGTGGCTGCAGAGTGCATTTGGATATTGAGCTGCACATGGACAGTGGGGTGGGCAGAGGAGCTGGGGCTCACTGCGAGCAGGGAAGCAGTCCTAGGCTTTACTTCTCCTCCCCTCCATCATTTTTCACACTCTCACAGGGATGCTCCCTGCCACGGATGCTGATCAAACCAATACTCCCCAATTTTTAGCTCCTTCTGCAATCCCTTCTTCTCGTGATGTGCTGTTTGCCCACTCTGGTGGCACCTGTTACATCCTGCTGACTCCAGTGGTTTTTTCCTGAATCTCAGTGGCATTGGGATGGAATTCCAACTGAAGCCCATTTAGTCTAARAGCATATCTSCTCTGGACATGCAGCCTAATTGATYGTGCTTCWGARRCATTTGTCCTGCCCTCCTTAATGAAAGCTTAATGCATGATCCCGTTGTTTGTAAAGAGCTTTTTGTTTTGCTCCTGCAGCAGAAGGAGGGGTAACAGCCTGTGAGGCTGTTCTAGCTGGGTATTTTGCTCTCAAATCAGGCTTTTATTTTTTTCCTTTCCCCCACAACTTGAACAAGATTCCTGTTAAACTCCATTGTGGCCTTTGCTGAGTAATGCTTTGCTGCAGGCTTTTTGCTTTTGTTTTCAGCTGAATTTTCAGGATCTGTAGGTGAAAGGACTCCAGTCTGGCTTATGGAGGGTTTGGTAATTTCCTGCTCTGTGTTTTCCAAGAATCCTTTTATCTGGCRTGTGTTAAAGTGTGCTGTACCCCTTAACAAGGTTCTGTAATACTGTTGAAGTGGGRAACAGGCATCTCTCGCTTGGTTGATGTCATTTGTTTGCAGTATTGTGGCAAATGCCCTGATTTGCAAAACAGAGGGATCCTCTCTTTCTTGCACTGTAAAGGACCTAGAAAAGCTGAGTAAGATGTGCAACAGGCAAGACCAGACAATTTGAAGCGCTTCTTTGGTACTGCAATCCAAGATCTCTTCAGCAGTAACACAAATTAAATACTGCTTGACTGCAGCGACGCTGTGCTCTGTCGCTGGAGCCTCAATTGGCTTAAGAGGGGAAAAAAATAAAAAAAAAATCTCACTGCCGGGAAATTAAATGCAGGGGAAAAAAAAATCCACTTTGTGAGCTGCCCTTMCATCTTTTATTATGATTTCTGTGTAATTCACTCAAAGCCAAGCAGCTGCTGTCTGTAGGGATTCAGACTGTGCTGGGAGGGGCTGCAAAGCTTGAAATGCAGTATTAATATATTTTTTTCTGTTTGCTTTGGGTGGTGTTTTGCATGCCACTTTTGTTCACTCTGAGTTGTGGAAGGTTTTTATTCTTTTTGTCTTTTCCTCCTTCCTTACAGCTCACCTTTTGTTGTATTGTTTGCTCAGGGAGGGWRCGCAGTAAAATTAGCTGTRATGCCCACAGGGCTGTTGTCCTGGTGTCAGCCAAGGTAATATTGTGGAGTTTATGATTTCCATGGGCTGCTTTCTGTCTGTGCAGGTGAATGGATGGAAGTGGGACTTTCCACTTGATGATAATTATTATTGTAGTGAGTGCAGGGTGGGAAACAGGGACAGAGGGAAACCCAGGGTGAAGGAGCTTGTGCTGATAACTGAGAGTGGAACGCCCTGCTGGTGCCTGGATGGGGATGGGATCCATGGGATGGGCTGGAGTCCATGGGATGGGGTGGGATATGATGGGATGGGGTCCATGGGCTGGGATCTGTGGGATGGGATGGGATCCGTGGGATGGGCTGGGGTCCATGGGGTGGGCTGGGATATGATGGGATGGGGTCCATGGCATGGGGTCCATGGGTTGGGATGGGATCCGTGGGTTGGGATGGGATCCATGGGATGGGATCCGTGTGATGGGGGGTGGTCCATGTGATGGGATCGGTGGGGTGAGATGGGATAAGATGGAGGTGGCTGAGTGATTTTGGGGGTGCTGTCCTGCTCTCAGGTGCAGCCTGGGCTCACCTCTGCAGCTGATATTGCTGGGGTGCACCCCAGAGAAGCCCCCTGAGCCCCCAGCCTGACACTCCAGGGCAGATGAGGGCTCAGCTCCGTGTCCCTGGGGCTGAACAGCTCTTGGGGGTGCTGTTTTGGGGCAGTGCTCAGTGTGGGGCTCTCTCTGTGTCCCTGGGGCTGAGCAGCTCTCGGGGCTGCTGTTTTGGGGCAGTGCTCAGTGTGGGGCTCTCTTTGCCTTCCCCAGCCCAGCAGAGCACGAGCCAAAGGATTTCCTGCAGATAAACAGTTCTRGGCCACATGGTGAGGATTTCTCTCCTGACTGGGTGGATTTCACTGATCCAGTATCCTTGTGTGACTGTGCCTGCAAGCCCCAAGGATAAATCTGCTGGTCACTGTAGTACCCAAATAGAGGTGAAAACATTCCCAGTGCGGTCTGGGTCATGTGGAGCTGATTTTGGCAGTGGAGCAAGGGGTGAAGCAGGTGATTTCTACCTYTTGTCCCTTCTATTTCCTGCTGCTTTTGTGGAAACATTTGTCTGTAATACAGCAAAGGGCAGAGATAAAAGCTGTGGTTTTCTATGGGTTTGGAGTTGAAAAACTCAATCTGAGCCATGTGAGGAGCATGGAGAGGTGCTGGGGTACCCAWTGTGGGGATTGAGGGGAGTCCCTGCAGGCTGGAGTTTCTCTCCYATCCCTCCATGGCTGTTGTGTGGCACCCAGGACAGCTTCCCTCGATCAGGGGATGTGTCTGGGCATTTCTGGGTGCCAGCCCTTGGCTCTGGGTGCTGTGGTGAGCTGCACCTTGGCAGGGCATTCTGCAGCCTCTGCCCCTGCATGGGCACTGCCAGGCAGGCTGGATGCCCAGGGGAAAGGGAAGAAAGTGCCCTGGGAAATGGGCTGCTCGCCAGTCAGCTGGCAGCCTGGCTCCGAAATGCTGGGAAAACTTGAAAAGGGGCAAAATGTCTGTAGGTGGCAGAGGTTAGAGTAACGTCTGGCAGAGCTGGGATGCATAAAGTAGCATTTAGGGTTTTTTTGTTTCCATAACTGAAGAGTTCAGGCTTTCAGAGGACCAGAAAACAACGGGAAAACCAACAAATTATAGCTCTGCTGGGTGATGCATGCGCTGACAATTGCAAACTGGGAGATTTTTTTCCATTTTGCTCTTATTTTAATTTTCACCAGGCCAAATCACTGCTCTGGTGAGCTTGCTGCCCTTCTAAAATAGCTGCTGATGAACAGACATATGTGCACAGCTTGAGCCAGGGAAAGGAGGGAGGAAGAGTTTTGAAGACAGGAAGACCTCCCTGTATTTGCTTTGTGACCTCTGCAAAACATTTGGCTCTTATTCAAAGTCYTTTTTCTGTTCTCAAGCCTGAAGTGTTCCTACGAGCCTGAATTTTATATGCTGGCAGCATGCTGGTCAAACTTTTCTTTTGGACTGCCAAAAATAAAGATCTGCTGCCTGTATTTCAAGATGAGCAATGGTTTCATAACCCTGGCTGCCAACAGGGCAGGGAGAAAAATAATTGAGATACTGAAAACTTCMGAAGGTCGGTGCTTGCGTTTGAACRGGAGCAACAGAATTTCCACAAAAAGCAGCACTGAGGTAGAGCTGTCCCAGTTGATACAGTCTGGGTTTGCCTTTCTGCATCACTCATGAGCCTGATTTTGGACACACTGCTGCTGAACAGGAGCTGTGGTTGCAGATTTTGGGGCACATTTGCTGGGAAGATGCAGTAGTGCATGGTTTGAGGGTAGAGTGCCTCCARAAGGAAAAACAAAATCTGTGCCAGAAAAGGTCTCTTCATCTGTCACCCCTGTCCATGGCACTCCCCAGCCAAGGATAGGGCTGGGCCCTCCTTTAAATTTATTACCAAGGAAAAACTCTTGTATTTCCTCTCTCCACCCTTATTMAATCTTTCAAGGAGCCTTTTCCCCTGTTCTCCCTGCCCGCTTGTGTCTGTGTTGGCCAAGTCAGCTTTTCCTGGAAACGCAGCGTGTTTGGGCTTTGCTGCTCTGAGCCCGCTGTCCTTGGTG
>NW_026624022.1:23928-27650 GCF_030028575.1 Malurus melanocephalus
TTCTCATCCCCAGGGTGAGCTCTGCTTGCTGGCCCATCACAGTTGACTGGAGTAAAATCCCCCAGGTCCTGGCTCTGTTCTATGACTCCTCTTTTGCTGTTGGTTTTTATTTTGGTCTGGGGGCTCTCATGGTWGCCCTGCTGCCCCCACCTTGGCTGGAGCTGCTTTAACCCAGCGCTCACTCCTTGTGCTTTGGCCCTGGCTCAAATACCCGTGGGAGCTGCAGTGAAGGAGAAGGGATCCTGGTTTAAATTTCAACCTTCTGTTTTCCCAAGGTACCAGCCTTCCCCTCCTGCTTAGGGATGAGCAGCACAGTCCCATCCAGTGGGAAATGAGATTGGAGCTCTGTGCRCCTTCAGCCCTTCCTCTCAGACCTATGAGCTCTCAGCATTTCAATTCAATGTTGATTGTTTGGTTTTTTCCCCAAGGTCTGTGCATGTTTTTGACCCTTTCCTGCAGKCATAGGGACAGTGGTGGGGTTCATCGTGATCTCTCTAAAAAAAAAAATCAGGAGTTCTGCCTAAATATGTGGCCGGTGTGGGTAAGCACAGTCTGAGCTGCTGAATTATTRAGGGTATTCTCAAAGCATTGCTTGTACCCTCATAGAAATTACTAAGGACAGAGTCGTAGAAAAATTGGCAGGAAGAAATTTCAATTAAAAATATATCGGTTGGGCAATGAGGTTGATGTGCTGAGCGACTTCCTGAGGCTGATAGATGTTTTGGGGAGGTTATGGTAAATTTATGGAGGCTTTTTTAAAATTGTGGATGCATTTTCCTTTGTTCTTCTGAGGCTAAATGAAACAGGAGCTAGAACAGGCTGTTTTGGGAGGTGCTGTTATTTTTGCAAGCTTTTTTTTTGTAAATCAGGTCGCCTTCTCTACWACTTTTATGATAAATGGAACAATATGGGAGCAATTAGAGTTTATTCATGAGATCGAAGCAAAGTAATGTGATTTAATCTTTCTTTTGCATATATTTAATATAAGCTGTGATTTCATTCAAACGTTTGAGCTTTATACTGTACATTTGAGCTTTGTACTGTATAATTATCTCTGGGTTTAGCAGATGATTTTTTTTTAAATGCCTGTGGTTTTCATTAGATCTGTTTTCTATGAGTTGTTTGTGTTTACTTTGTGGCTTAAAGTTATCTTCAGCAAACATGAAAGGAGAGGTTATTTTACTAGTTAGTTCTGGTTTTGGTGCTTTCTGAAGCTGTAGTAAATCAGATGGTGGTGGTATTTTTTTTTTTTTTCTTCTGCCACTGTTTTTTTTTCTGGAAACGGGGCCAGAAGGTAGCACAGACACTTGCTTTCCATATGGGGGATATAATTAACCACTCTGTTTTACAGCTGCCCTAGAAATAGTCCACTTCAAGTGGTTTCTTGTCAGCAGTGACTGCAGAGCACAGGTTCACCTCTCCTGTTGAACTCAGTGTAACTCCATTAATTTTTACCCAGGCTTGTTAATTTTTACCCAGATTTGCAGCTTTTATCCTGTACATGGGGATGTGATGGATTCCCAGGAGCTGGGGAATCTCTYCCCAGGGCAGGCAGGAGCTGTTGTGCTGGGGAGGGATATTTCTGTGGGAGAAGGCGAAAGAGGCACGAAGGGACAGTTGGCTGAACTCAGGTGGAGAATTTGGGAACTGCAAATATAATTCTGCTGTCTCTATGTAATGCTCCAATTGCTTGAAGTCATCAATATGTTGGGTTGTTAATGGCATCCATGGGTATTTTTGCTCCTAGCCTGATGCCTTCCAATCATTCCCATTTCAAAGAAAAATTTTTAGTGAAATGCCAAGCCTTAGGTAACCTCCCATGTGCGTGCAGTTGGGCTTTTTAAGATTGGGCAATGTAAGAAAATAGCCATTAGCCCTCCTAATGCCTCGATTTCAGACCTGCTGCTTCTGGCAGTATGTGCCAGGGCTTTATGCAAGGTGTGACATGGGAGGGAGGGTTCCATCGAGGCATTGGTCAGAAATGCATTCTGTGTGTGGAGCTGTGTGTGGCACGGGCAGGGCAGTGCTGCAGCAGAGCCCTTTGCCCTCTGTGGCTGCAGCAGAGCCTGGCTGCCCTGGCAGTGCCCACCACACACTCTCCATGGCTGCAGTGGGCACCCAGAGCTGCTCCAGGGATGCTCCTGGCAGAACAGCCTCGTCTGTACCTCCTGATTTGTGTTTGACTCCCTGGCTGTTGTGTTCCAGCTGAGCTCCTCTGGTGAAATCTGGTTTGGATGCTCTGCTGGGGGAGATTGACTTTCTGCTGGGCTTGGGTGGCACTGGGGGAGTGGACAGGAGCTCAGAACTGAAGCTTGAAGCGAGGAGAGATGCACATTTTGGGGCTGGTCCTCAGGGGATGCTCAGGAATGCCCCATCCTCTCCTTGCTCCCAGCCCTGGTGCCCGCAGTGTCCCGGGTGCTGCTGTGTGTGCCAGCTGCCAGGAGGGACACGGTGGGTCTGTGCTCCCCTCCTGGCATCCCCCAGTGCTCCAGACTGCTGGGTGAATGGCACTGTGGCTCCCTGGCACTGTCCTGTGACACTGCTGTCCCTGCACACAGCCCTGSCTGTCCCCAAGCTCACCGCGCTCCGGCCGAGGCAGGTGACAGAGTGCATATGAGGGGAATGCAATTATTTATTTTCTTGAATAACCCTTTTGGCAGGCTTGGCTCTAAACAGCAGGAGAAACTCTGGCTTTTGCCTGCACAAGCTCACTCCAGTGCTGTGGACCGTGGGCTTTGTAGAGGCAGCTGCTTGAATTGTATCCAAGTAATATTTTCTTTCTTCTCCTTTTTTTTTGCCATCAGAATTAAAATTTTTTGATGAAAGGCAGTTGGAAAAAGTCGTCCAAATCCTCTCCCTACTAATCTGCATATTTTATAATTTTTCCCAAAGCCTGGCAGTTATTCCCTAAATCTCCCTCTAAGTCTCTGTTGAGAGCTGTTATTAAGACGTGGCAATCTATTAGCGAGTGGCCGAGCTGGGCTCCTCAAAGTGACAGCTTTTAATTGCTGAGCTCAGCCTGCACCTCCTGCTGCAGGAGTGTGCTCCCTTTCTGGGGGTGGAGAGGAGAGATGTGCTGTGAAACCTTGCAGCTCCTCGCTGGCTGTGGGAAGGTTTCACCGTGGGGAGAATGGGAAATGAAATCTGGAGTGGTGGGAGCCTGGTTGGAGCAGGGAGGGAGGGTTCAGCAGTGACACTGTTACCTTGGTGCTGTGTCATCTTTGTAGGTGATGCTTCAGATGGATAATGGGAAGGATTTGGGGATGGAAGCCCTSCTGGTRGATGGTGGGGCTTGGTCAGMSMTACACCACACCWGGGTTGGGTTCTGCTCTGCTCTGAGGCTTCCCATACACCAGCTCTCCTTGGCCAGGATGGTCAGGAAATGTTCGTGTTACGTTTCCAGAAGTGCTTCACCCAGAACGCTGTGGTTTCCCTGCCAGTGCGTGTGASTGGCAAACCCTCACCCTGCTGGTGCCCAGCGCTGTGCCAGCAGYGAGGGCAGGAAGGGGAAGCTGTTGTTTCCTCCCCGTGCTGGAGGGATGCTGTCCAGGCACGCCTGGCTCCAGATCAGGACAGGGCACGCTGAGGAACCAGTCTGTCTCTCTACCTGGTACTGCTGCGGTGTGGATGGATGGCTCTGCCGCTGGCTCCTGGGGCACAGGTTGGTGACAYCCCTGGCTGGCACTTCCATAATGCAGCAGGTCCAGCAGGGAGCTGGTTTT
>NW_026624022.1:28263-40408 GCF_030028575.1 Malurus melanocephalus
AAGGTGCCACATAAATGGATGGGAAATAGGGGAAAGGCAGAGCTGAGGCTTCCTTTGGGCAGGTCCTGCTCCTGGCGTGGAGGATCCATTCAGTTGTTGCTGCTCCAGGTCCACTGGTTTTAGCTGTTTGGATTTTTGGTTTTTACACTTTCCCCAGCAGCAGTTGGTCCCAGCCCTTTGTGTCTTGGCATGTTTTTCATTAGGGTGCCTCTCTCTGGCTGGGTTTTGTTTGCAGTTGGACAGGGTGCCTCCAATGAGCCCTTTGGACAGCAGGGATGCTGAGCCAGGTCCAGGGCACTCCAGGAGCATCCATCTCTGGCAGGCTGAGCCCGTGCTGGGCAGCTGACATGGGATGGGATTTGGTGGTTTTGGCACCTGCTCTGGTGGAGTTTCAAAGCAAGCAAGCTGTAGGGTTGAGGATTAGTGTGAGTTAGCAGAGTAGGAACAGTATCTGTTGGGGTTTTAGCAGCCCYGCTGCCTGCTAATGCCCTTGAACCACAAACTGTGATAAATTTCTTCCCTACTCATGTCTTGAAATTGCAAAACATAACTCTAAGGACACCTTAGCCTGGTCTAAGACTACTCTTTCCCCTCTCCCATTTGCTCTTAGTGCGAATTTTAAATTTACTGTGTAATTTTAGTGCTTCCTGGTGCCAGCCAGGTCTTCTCCCTTGGCTGTGAACATCTGTGGYGAGGACACTTTGTTATATGAAAGGGGAACCTGGACAGAATGAAAAGCAAGGCTCTGTTGTTTTTGAAAATGATCCATTGAGAAGCTCGAGTGTGCTGGTCAGGCTGATGGAGCTCAGGGTGCTGCCCCATCTACTCAGGAGCTTCCAATGGGCTGCAGGTGCTGGCAGCTTTGTCACAAGCTGGCAAATGGCTTTGGAAGAAGTTGGAAATCAGATATTTAATAGTTGCACTGAAGTAGCAGAGCGCTGATATTTGGTGCTTTCAGATACTTTGTGTTCTCTGTGATGCCATCCTCTCTGTTGGATTGGAAGGATCTGTCTGTGATTTGCAGGGTGYTGTCCCCTGGCCTGGGTGCCTGGCAGGGCTTTGGGGTGGCAGGGTCCTGTGCTGCCCATGGCAGGAGTGGGGTGGCTCCATGGTCCCCCTGCACAGCTCTGSTTCCCCACCACTGTCACTGTCATTGTCACAGCTCCCCTGGTCCCTCTCCACTACCATCAGCACTGTGCTGTCATCGAGCCCCCCTGACACGAGCTTGTGACATCTCATTCTGCTTTAAATTAAACCCCCAGCGAGCCCAGCTGGCTTCCCAGCACCCTGTGTGTCATCTCGAGGAGTCTGTGATGTGAAACTGTCTGCTTTGCTGTTCGTGATTTTAGCTGAGATTTTTAAATAGCAAGGGTAGACACTTTTGGTTTTTTAAGTGCTAAATCTGTGCACACCAGCGGGGTGGTGAGACATTTTACATGGACAGAAGAGTGAATATAAGGGAGGGTACAGTTCCCATTGTCCCCCTTGCAGTGAATAAACCCAAAGCTGAAGGCTTCTCCAGGTCATGACTAGGAGGAGATGTGTAGATGATAGATTCTATTCCTAATAACTTGAAGTGCTGGATRAAGATATATTCTCCTTCAAGAAGGAAAAATGACCTAGCACAGGCTGTGCACACAGGCAGCAGCTTGTGTGCCCAGGACAGGAGTGCAGTGACCTGTCCTGGCAGGGTGCAGGATGGGCTGTGGTCCTGGCAGCTGATGGTTGAGCAAACGTGTGTTTCAGGCTCGGTGTGGCCTTGGTTTTGCTCAATGACCCTTCTTCTTCATTCTTTGTGCTTTGGCTGGGGCAGAGAAGTGAATTTTTGGGGTTCCAGCTGCCTTATTTCCATCGAACAGCACGGTGCACTGAGGAGCTCAGAGCTATTAATACAAATATTGCAGTTATTTTGAACTAAAGCAGTTTTTCCCCTTTGTGGCTGCCCTGACAGTGTGCTGGGGAGGAGAAGAGGGTCGGSACCCGCACGGTGGTGGTGGGGCACCGGCCCGTGGCTGACACTGAGGCGTACGTGGCACAGAAATTCTGCGACAACAGGATCGTCTCGTCCAAGGTGAGCATCGTGTGGGTGATGTCCTGCTCGTGTACTTGCTCTGCTTKGATTTGGGGCTGGATTTAGACACTCAGAGACTCTGAATTCCCCAAGGGTGGGTGTAAGGGTCCCTTGGCAAGTGGAGCAGCCTGGTACAGCCCTTGTACACACAGTTTGTCTCTCCCTTAGTCTCTTTTTTTTTTCTGTTTTTATTTTTTATTTTCAATCCTACCAATGCCAGTGAGAGCATGTACAAGTTCCTTTTGTGTAGGCTGCACGAGTGCAAAGTGCATGGACACGTTGATTTTGTGGGTTGGAGTTCTTTTAGTATGTCCTGTAAAGTTTTCTGGCATTCCCTTTGGGAAGAAAAGATGGGTTAGGTATAACACAGCATGAGTAACAGCAACTGAGATTTGCAAAAGGGAGTGGGATTATTTTATAAATGGATGTAAAAATATGATTCTCACTCGATTTTGGTGCTGTGGGATTTTTCCCTCTTGAGATAGGACAGAAATAACCATCCTCTGTTTACCCCTTTGGATGAAAGGGGGGAAACATTTGTATGGTATTAATGCAGCTTTTGTTTATGGTGGAAARCTGTGATGACACCCATCTGCCTTCTGCTTAGCTTTTTTTCCATGACATTCATGAAGCTATTTCAAAAGATTTGAAGCCAATTCGAGTAAAATATCAAACAAGTGGCATTCCATGTTGTCAACACAGCTGGATACGTATCCCAGTGCTCAGGATTCAGGATGCTCAGCATACATTTAAGCTTCAGTTTTGCTGTACTTGAGCTGTAAGGGGATTTTTCTCTTTCCTTTATATGTCTTGGRTCTTGTCTGTTTTTATATGTCTGAGTTTATTTTTGGGAAAAGTTCTAAGTCTCTCCATGTTTAACTTGAGCAGCWTTCCCATTGACGTTTCCCTGGCATGCAGGAGGGTCCTTCACTGAGGACACCTTCCCACGTCTCAGTTCCCTCTCTGATAAATGCTTTAGCACTAATTTTAGTTCTTCCTTGATTTATTTTGAATGTTGTGTCCTTGCTCTTTTTTTTTCCATTTATATTTGCTAGGCATGGGATGTGAGCATTCTTTTTTGTAAATAAATGGTCATTGGTCTTGAGACTTGGCTGCTTGTTCTTTTTTATTCCAGAAAGACTGAAAGATGGATGTTAGACTCATTATTTTCCATGTTGTTCTTAAATTTAATGTTTTCCAAAGTAAATGATTCAGCAGCCTTCTGCAAATTGTAGTGAAGCACAACCTAATACTGAATTTGTATGGGTAGCATGGTTTGTTTTTGGTTTGGTTTTTTTTTTTTTTTTTCCACAAAAGCAGCTCTAAGGTGATTTTGGGAATTTGGAAAAAAAATCTGTCCACTGTGCATTATATTGTAATGAAATCACGTGTCCTCAAATGCCTTTCTAGAAGTTGTCTGTGAGACCCTTCCAGCTTTTCAGTGCTCCAGCAGAGAGAAGTGGAGCTGGAAGATGAAGCAGGAGCTCGGTGACATCTCTGCATCCCCTGCACTGTGCTCTGGGGTCAGATCCAGGAGCTGCAGCTCTGCCTGGAGCCCCCAGKGCTGCTCATTCTCCTCCTGGCCCCATTGAAGGAGAGCCCTTTCCCCTTTGGTGAACAGTTCCCTTTTTGTAGCTCTGCTCCTGTCAGCCACGTGCCCTGCTCTGGTTGTGAGTCCCTCTCTCTCCCCACAGTACACCCTCTGGAACTTCCTCCCCAAGAACCTTTTTGAGCAGTTTAGAAGAATTGCCAACTTCTACTTCCTCATCATCTTCCTCGTGCAGGTAAGAGCTTTCTTGATGCTAAGAGTGGGTTTTATTGAGGCACTGATGCTAAAAGCAGCTTGGACAAGAACTGAGCTTTAAAACTGTGTGTTTTTATAAGTGATTTGGAATTTTTTGAGTTGGAAGCTGTGTTATAATTCTGCCACACTATCCAAGGCATAAAATAATTAAAATATCTGCATCTGTCTGMGATGGGGTTTGAATGACTGCAGAAATATTGAAAAAACACCTTAATCTAACTGTTAAGATCATTCAACCACTGAAAATGCACGTGATGCTGCACAATTAAGATCTATTTTTTGTCACCATTACTATTTCTGTTGCATAACTCTGTATTTCMCCAAGTGATATGATATTTTAATGTCTCATACCGTGAGTTTCAAGGCAAGCARGAGAGATAGGATGTACTCAGTAAAATTCAGAAAATGTGTAGAATGAGTTTTGGAAACCTAAAGCTTCAGGAAGTTGCTCTGCTTGGAAAAAACAGCAAATTTATTGCATGCACAAACTTTTCCTGCTCTGCTTTGTGGCTCGAGTTAAGGGGCAAATCCTGAGGAAGACTGAACACTCATTTTCTGTTCTGTCATCCAAGAAAAGCAAGGTGTCAAAATGCACTGGGGCAGAGGGAGTTTGGGAGAATCCCTGCAGTGCCTTTAGTCACCTTTGAGCTCCTCAGGCGTGGGGTTCAGCAGCTCTGGGGCTGGAAATGGGGCAGAGCTCCAGCCCAGCCCTGTGGCTGCTGTTTGTCACTGTTGGCCAGACTGCAGACACAAAATAACAGACACAAAATCACACATACACACACACACAAAGTAATCCCTTTATTCTGAGACAGGCTCCTTTTATCCTCTTTAGCAAATAATGTATACATTTGTGTCAAACATACATTGGTCAGTGAGGCTGTCRCTTTTYACTTATCAGCATATGATTGGTAGGTTTGCAAAAGCTRCAGTATTAATAATATTTATAATTATAAGCCACCTGTGTTRTTAATTCTACATTTCAATCTCTTTTTCTCAAAACAGCTAAAAACATAGCATTTTTCTCCCATACAAACCATTAACACTCCTCTACAGCTGTTGGGTGCCTCCTGCAGGTTCAGGGCTGGGGTGTTGCTCTCTCCTCGGCTGTTTGTGTAAAAGATGAGTGTCTCAAATGTCCTCAGAGTGAAGGGTTGTGATTTGCAGCACTGTGGTGGCCGCTGCAGGAGCAGGGATCCCTGGMTCCAGCCGTGTGTGGCTCCTCCTGGCAGTGTGACATGAAAGGCCAATTTACTCCGCCGTCAGCTGGCTCGCCTCCATCTCTTCATTTTGCTGGCGTTGCTCCATTTTGTCAGACCCAATTTGTAATTTGCCTTGAACTGAAGCGATACCCTGGAGTCAGGATGTCCTTTTTGTGTAGCTGGCCACTTAGTGACGTGCTATTACATTTTATCTATTGACCCTCTGGCCACGGAGAATATGGAATATTCTTGATTATACTTACAGAACGGGTCTCAGGATAGCTCCTTGCCCATTTTAGTGCAGGTGTGTGCAGGTGAGAGAAGAGCCTGGCTCTTCCTCCTTGTTTTTATTCTGTAAGCACTTCTAAAATCAGGAAGCAGCCCTCACAATCTATTAGAGAAAAAACAAACCCAAGTGAGCAAAAGCCAGGCTGACAGCACTGATKCACCTGCCCCAGTGTTCTTCATTCTGGAGATGGCACTTGCCTTAAAAAGGCACTCAGGGCCACTCCATTCATGTTAAATACCAAGGGTTATACCTTGAAGAATGCCATCTATAGCTTAAATTAAATGTTCATGCTTATCTTTAAGTGTCTCCAAATTAAGGGGGTTGTCCTGCCTGGTTGCTGTGTGAGGAGTGAAGTGTCACAGCTCAGGGAATTGTCTGATGCCTCTGCTCCACCTGTGGTGAATGAAACGCTTTATCAAAACATGTCTTGCTGTGTGACTCCAAACTCAGCTCTTTGTAAGACAAAATACATGCATTAAACATGAAACACGCTGCACACAAATAAACAGGGACACAAAGAGCTGTTCCTTTGGCTCACCTGTTGCAGCATCACAGGAATCTGCTGGGGCTGGTCTGTGGAGCTCAGTCTGAGTGTTTACAAACAATAAGCTGGTTTAGGAGGCAGCAGGAATGAAAAGTGACCCTTTGGGGAGGAAAGCAGAGAGAACTTTTGGAATGTGCTCCTTAGTCTCCTAAGGAATCTCGTAAGAATAAACTATTAAGTAACAGGAGGACTCTGTCACTTTTAAATGGATCCAAATTAAGCTGCTGAAGTCCTAAATCAGTTCAAAAATAGTTTCAGAGCAGTCTGCCTTTGTTCTGGCTTGTTGCTCGTGTGTCCCTCAGCTTTTCACCAGCCACAAAGGGCAAGAGTAGTGTCCAGCCACAGGATTTTTGCAGAGAAACCAAACTCTAAATACATACGTGAATTATTGCAGGCACTAAATCTGGTATTTGTGTTCCTGTATCTGTAATCTGTGTGGACAGAAATGGTATTGTTTTTGTACATAAATRCATACAACTGCATCTTGTCCAGAGCAGAAAACTCTCCTGTTGGGTAGCAGGAGAGCCTCTACTTGCTCTTCTCAGCAGAAAGCCTAAGTTCTGTTTGGATTTCCAAGACCTGTCCAATTTTTGCAGGATAATTCTGGCTGACTGGCCTAAGTTTCATGAGATACCCCAGTGAGTGGCTGTCACACGTGCAGTGTTTGTGTGACACTTGGCACTGCCCTCACTTGAGGCTGCTCCTCCAAAGTCTGGTTTCTACCAGACCTTCTGCTTGGAAAGCTTTTACACCCATTTGAGTGAGCCAGGCCTTTGTGTGCCTGCAAATATTKTTGGTGTTTATCGTGATTTACCCTCCTGCTGCTTAACTCATGCCTTTTTCTGGCTGTTTCTTGTGTATCTCTTCCACTTCAGCATCTCCTGGTTTTTCTCTCTGGGCTCAGCAGTGCRGGGTAATATTGCAGTGTGCAGCATTTCACAGTCAAAAATGTCCACGTAGCTGATGAGAGGAGTCCTGTCCTTARCACAGCTTTTTACAGGCAGCCTGAAACAATAAATATACAGATAGTGCTGTGTTGTGAGCGTGCCAGGGAAGCACAAACAAGGGACAAAGCCCCTTTGTGGGGACACAAAGCCTTTCTGCTGAGCTTCCCCATCCCTTTATCCCAGCCCTCATCATCTGCCTCTCGTGCTCCCATTCCCTCCAGGAACAGCAGGAAAAATGGGCAATTTGTGGTGCACTGGTTTGGGAGGTGGAAGGTGTTCCCTCCCACAGTGACCCTGTTCTGCCACTCTGCCCCTTTGGGCTCAGGAAGGTTCCAGCACTRCCCCAAGGTGCCTAAATCATGCTCTGAGCTCCAATCTGAGAGCTTAAAGACAAAGCCTGGCTTTCTGTTTTACTTAAATATTCATGTTCTGTTCTGCAGTGTATTTCATAGGTAATTTGGGCTGAGGGGGGTTATTTTTAGCCTCCCAAGTGTCAGTGGTTCAGGGTGACTGGCACTGCCCTCCCTTTCAGAACCAGCCCTTCCTCCCCTTTCTCCTCTGCTGGGCTCTGACTTGCCCCAGTGGGATAAGAACTTTCCCCCCACCATTACCAGAATTTGGTTTCTTCTGCTGCCTAAAATCCAGGGCTCAGCAATGCATTTTCTCTCTGCAGGTGATAGTGGACACCCCAACCAGCCCGGTGACCAGTGGCCTCCCGCTCTTCTTTGTCATCACTGTCACAGCCATCAAACAGGTACAGRTGSCAGTGTGGGGGGAAGRWGCTCTTTGGGGCACGTAGAGAAAAKGATGAACATTATTTAAATATGCTCAGAATTATATTCTGGTATGTTTGGTGAACCCTTCTTAGAGGGTGGGACATGCACCGGTGCTTTTCAAGAGAGGCTGCATTTTGCATTTGCATTTTTGTGGTTCTTGGTGTCTCCTGTTTTGGCCACATAAAATGGTGTTGAAGGCAGGCCTTGAGGGTCAGTGAAGCTCACTGCTGTAGTTCTGGTGTTTCTCGAATTTTTTTCTCTTTTTAGAAATGCTCTCTCTGAGTCCTTGCAGAGACGTGCTCCAAATATAGCCCACGCTCTGCTCCCATGTTGGTAGGTGGAAAGGACAGGTTCTGTTCTACCACTCAGCTGAAAACATGTAGTTCTCTTCTTCCTGCAGTGTTAAAAGACCTTTTGTCTCCCATCACAGACCCAAGTGCCATTTATTGCTCAATCAGGAAATTTTAAAAGAAGGTTTTCTACAGGGGCTGGAAAGGGAGAGCTAGAATGAAATCTATCTGCTTCAAATCTCAGTATTTTATTCTTCCAGTGAGGACTGAAAAGGAAGAGTCTCATCCTGCGTTACCATAGGAAAGAGTTGCAGGCTGCTGAGTGTATTATTCCTGTTACCACTCTGTTCTTTCCAATGCTGAGGATAATAGAAACGTGCTACAGTAGTTCAGCTGCTTGTTGCATGCCCTGCATATAGATTATTTTTAATGTGGTATTTTAATCTGTACTGAATCTGTCAAATATGCATATGAAGTTTTTAAAATAAATTGATTCTGTCTGAGCTGCACTGGTTGATGTTCTGCCAGGCATGAAGGAGGTCTGAGGACTGGCTGCCTGATTCATTGTTTTAATGTGTCCCTCTCCACCCTCACTCTTCCTTTGCCATTCGTTTGCTTCATTACAACTTTGTGTTGCCTGTGTTTGTGTGCCTTAGGGCTACGAGGACTGGYTGAGGCACAGAGCTGACAACGAAGTGAACAAAAGCAACGTCTTTGTTGTTGAAAATGCAAAGCAAGTTCGGAAAGAGAGTGAAAAAATCAAGGTAAGTGTTAAGAGAGAGCTTTCATGTGGTGATGGGAGCACAGAGGTGTGTGGGGAGGGGACAGGGCAGGGCAGSAGGGAGGTGCTGGCTTTCAGCTGCCCCAGTGCTCACTCTGGGGTGAGATGCTCTGAGCTCCTCCCAGTTAAGGAGTGAAGCTGCCTTTGATTGCTTTTGAAAAGCTGTCTCACAAAAGCTGTACCGGGGCTGACAAGTGACAGATCTGTCAGCATTCTSCACTTCTCCAGGACAGGCAGTCCTCTTCTATTTCCAACTCTCCCAAGGACACCAGGAAAGCACACTTAGCTTTGACATTAATTTATCACACCACACTTCAGGCAAGTGCAGCCTCTTGCTCCATCAAGATTTAGCAGAGAAATAAATACAAACTGTGCCACGTGGGTGCTCGGAGTCAGTGCTGGGCTGGATCACCCCATTGGGCTGTGGATGATGCTCAGGGATCCATGCACACTTTGGACCCCAGGTTACCTTTTGGCCAAAATGATCTCTTCTAGGCTTTGAGAGAAGCTAAATCATAACCATTTAGCAACAATTGAGAGGACTTTTCCTGTAAATGTTTCCYTTMTTCTAGGTTGGAGACATAGTAGAAGTGAAAGCAGATGAGACCTTCCCCTGTGATTTGATCTTTCTGGCCTCCAGCAGCATTGATGGGACCTGCTACGTCACCACAGCGAGCCTGGATGGAGAGTCCAATTTCAAGGTGATGGGGATGGCWGGGGCAGCGTGTGGGAGTGGGGCTGGGGGCTGGAGATGCTCTGCTTGTGTGGGGAGTGTGCTATGGGTAAACCCAGCCCTGTGCCTGGCTCCTGAGCAGCTCTCCTCCTGTGTGCTTGCAGTGTGTCAGCAGTGCGGCCCCGGGGGATTGTTTGTGCTCTGTTTTGTCTCTGAGGGCCATTTGTGCTGGCTGTGCCCCAAATTGGATTGCTGTTGATCGATCCAGCTGGGCTGCCCTGTGCCCATCACAGTGGGTGTCAGCTCTGCCCTGCTCCAGCCGCTCTTTGAGCTGTGGTGCATCAGTGGAGCAGTGCCTGCAGCTCTCCAGCTCCTTCCCAGGACCTGCCATCCCTCCCATTCCTCACCCTGGCATTTCCAGGGAGATCAGGGACTTCTTTGAAGCAGCATGTCTAGATTCRTTTGGGGAATTTTTCACCAGTGTGAGAAAAGCATCGCTTCTGGGATTTTCTCTCCCTTTCCCTGAAGCAAGTGGTGAAATTTAATACTGGTTTTGCTCAGGATGAATATCTTCAGTTTATTTTCTTTCTTTCTCTGTCTCCCCTTCTCTAACCTAGGGAAAAAAGCAACAACAAAAAACTTRCATACGTCAGAAGCCATGAACATTTGGTTGCACTTGAGTTTGATAAATATTTATGCAGATACTAGCAGCTGCAGTAGTAAGAGTGGAAGATAGTTTGAAATGACATGATTCATTCCAGGATACTCTGAAGTCATTGGGAATACCACTGAGGATCTGATATGTGTTATCTGGGATTTGTGGCTCATCTCTAAGGGCATCTGTGAGTGGTTCTGGCTGACCTGTGTGGAGCTGGTGCAGTGCTGCTGCACAGTCCTGGTTCCTCCAGTGAGGAGGAGTCGGAGCTTTGAAGTGGCTTGAGSCTAAAAATAGCTCCCCATGTTCAAAGGCTATTGCTGATTTGTGYCAGGTGTATTATCTGCATGAGTTCACATCACTTCTGCAGAGYCTTGGCTCTTCCCAACTGTGAGTCTGGAGATGCAGTGCTGAGTTTCTGTATCCAGCACTGTGTTTGTTCGTGGTTGTGGATTCCTGTAGGTGACTGGGAGCTGTCTCCTGTTTCATGATAGGTGAAGAGGAGTTTGAAGGGGAAGAGGGAATAGAAAAGCCAGCTCTGTTTGGGGAAATGGATCTAACATTAGGAACCAGGGTTTGCTGCTAAAGGAGGGTGAGGGAAGCACGTTTGGGTCATCACCAAACCTCATCTGCAGGGATATCTGCTGCCTTCCTGGTGGGGATTTTTCTGGTGTTTGRGGCATGTTGGGTTGAGTGAATGTGCCTGATTTAGTGAAACTCGAGCAGAACTGTAAAAGAGATTTTGTCAGGGCTCTGTCTTTGAAGCACAAATCTTTGGCCATAGGTTGGCTAAAGGAACACGTGTTTTCTAAATACTCTGAAGGATGTAAAGATCGTGGCATTGATTGGGAAGCGCCTTTGAAGCATCACTCAGTAATTGCAGGGCATCTCTGCTGATGGGAACAGCAGATGAAAAACCCCACCCAAGCACTGGGTTTGGTGCTGGGCACTGCAGGAACAGCTTTGAGGTGTTTCACAAGAGCTGGGGTCTGTGCTGGAGATCCATCTGTGTTTGTGTTTCCCATAGGAAGAGCCAGGCAGGTTCCCAAGGCAGCAGCAGGGTGGGAGTTTCTCAGCCCCAGCTGAGTGTGTGTAGCATGGTGCTGCTCCTGGGATGAGCAGGGAAGGGGCACAAGCGTGAGGAGTGCAGGGAACATTTTAATGAATTTGTTTGTGAGGATGGGGTGAGGCAGCCTGCCGTGAGCCGCCGTGGCTGGGAGCTCGGAGTAGCTCCTATAAATAGAGCCTGAAAGGCAGCGAGCAGATCCTTTGTGGGCTTTTCAGTTAATTATGAGAGATGAACCTTTGCAGCAGCAGCTGCTAAAAATAGCTGGGAGTCTGCCAGCRCTGTGCTGCTCCCTGGGTGCTGGAGCTGCTGTCTGGTTCTGTCAGGAGCCAGGAGAGGTGCTCCCCAAGAACCCCTTGTCCACAGGGCCACCTGCAGCCTCCCCTCCATCCCAACCAGGATAAATCCCAGGGTGAAATCAGGGATGCTGTGCTTTGGTGGATGCTTTACTGGGAGACACTCGGCAGCTCCTCTCTGCTGTGGTTTCTCTTGAGCTTTACAGACGTCATTCTTTCACTGAGAGATGCTCCAGCTGCTGTGTGGGAGCATGGTGAGGGCTCAGCAGAGCTGCTGGGGCTCATAAGTTGTACATAGTGGCATTTATATAATGGGGTACAAACCCTGGGGGTGGCATTGTTGCTGGGGGCTCGTGGTGACACTGCCTGTGCTCCTGTCCCAGACCCACTATGCAGTGCGGGACACCACCGTGCTCTGCACCGACGAGGCCATCGACACCCTCACAGCCACCATCGAGTGTGAGCAGCCACAGCCTGACCTCTACAAGTGAGTCTGTCTGTCCTGTATCCCCCCAGCCCTGTCCCACATCCCTCCTGCCCCAGCCCCGTCCCGCATCCCATCCCGTGGATCCCCATCCCATGGATCCCATCCCATCCCACATTCCCCCACCCCACAGCTGTCTGGTGTCACCTCTGTGCAGACACCCCAGCCCCATCCCATGGGGCATCTCCAGTTCAGCAAAGCAACACCCTCTTCCTTCCTTCCATCAGAGACCAAAAGGTGTCTCGAGGTGGTGATAAGCTCCTGGCC
>NW_026624022.1:42550-45463 GCF_030028575.1 Malurus melanocephalus
GATGAGCAGGGAGCTGTTCCCAAATGCTGTGCTGGACACGTGCCAGGAGCAGGGACAGTCCCTGGTGCTGGAGGGTGGCACCAGTGGTGGGTGACTGGTGCTGTTTCTGCCTGTCTGTGATCTGTGGGTCCTGCTCAGTGCTCTGGGAGCCCTGCAATTACACTGCTGAGGTTTCTGTGGCAGAGCAGTCCTCGGGTGCTGCCTCTGTTCAGCTGGGATTGCAGTTTGATGTAAACACCGATGCCCTGATGGCCAAGTGCCAGCTGGGTCCCTCTGGGCTGCGAGTCCCTCATGAGCCCTGCTTTGATCCCCTGCAGGAGTTGCAGTCTATACTGGAATGGAAACAAAAATGGCTCTCAACTACCAAGGGAAATCTCAGAAACGGTCTGCAGTAGAAAAGTGAGTATTTATGTTCAGRAAAAAAATCGCTAAAACCTGTTGGATTTGGGTTTTTTTTTTTAATGGATGATTTGTACAGAAATAATCCCTTAATCTGCTGCCTTTTGTTTCAGATGCTCTCTGATTGCATAGAAAAATCTGGGTGTTTGATAAAGCATATCTTGCAAGAAGCAGCTTCATTTAGTAGCTTTTTTTTATTTAAAAGCAAAATAATGTTAAAATATATGAACCTGACACTGAATAACAGCAGTGTCAAAAGCACTTGTTCTGTAATTCCCTTCTTAAAAGTAAGGAAGTTTTGTTCCTGCCTATTTCTGTGATTTTCTGTACAAAAATAGCTGAAAGGATTTAAAAAAGAACCCTGTTTTTCAGATCTATCAACGCTTTCTTGATAGTGTATTTGTGCATCCTGTTGGGCAAGGCCACTGTGTGCACGACTCTGAAATACGTCTGGCAGAGTAATCCATTTAATGATGAGCCTTGGTACAACGAAAAGACTAAAAAAGAGAGAGAGACGTTCAAGGTAAGTGGATTTGTGTTCCAGCACCTTCTCCAGCTTTACTTCTTCTGGCTGTTTTATTTAATCTGCTAGTGCCTGCTGCCAGTTCTGTTTGCTCACAGAAAGTGGTGTTGTTTCCTTCGGTCTCTCCTGCTGTTCGTGTTTCTTTTGTGCCTCTCATGTTTGTGTGCAGTGATATTTGTGTGGAGCAGGGCAARGCATAAATAAATACTGTGTAATATAGAAATGCAGCTTATTTGACCTGGGTCCTTATCTGAACTCGAGCTATCTTTCAGCTTTGARTAGGTAAACTTAAATTGAGGCCATGTCAAGCAGTTTGTTCCATTGCCAGGACGTGGGCAGTGAAGCCTGAGAGAGGGAGTGTGAGAGTRYAGAGATCTTTATTTCAKGGGTTATTGAGGGGGWYTTACAGGGGTGTCACTGCATCTCCWGTGCCCTTGCCATAGCCTGACTGGTCTCAAGCCACTGCTCCTTTTTTCTGGTGGCCTGGGATCAGGAGGAGCCTGTAGCAGAATATTCTTAAGAGGGATATGCCTGGGTAAAACATTGTTTTGGTCAGTATGAAACAGTGAGATGTAATGTGTATGATAACCTGGTACACCTGCAGAAGACAGTAAGATTTTTCTGTGCTAGAGGAAAATGGGATTGAGCCTTTTAGCTGTTCATTTTCATGCTGTTTTTTCCCATTTAACCCTGTGGTCCTGCCAGCCACAGGCCACATTGTCTCCTCTCTCCTTTGCAGGTCTTGCGGATGTTCACGGATTTCCTGTCCTTCATGGTCCTCTTCAATTTCATTATCCCTGTCTCCATGTACGTTACAGTAGAGATGCAGAAGTTCTTGGGCTCYTTCTTCATCTCTTGGGACAAAGAGATGTACGATGAGGAAATTCAGGAGGGAGCGTTGGTGAACACGTCGGACCTGAACGAGGAGCTGGGGCAGGTCAGAGCTGCTGTGTTTGCATCTGTCTGGCTGCAAATGGGGGTGGAAATGTCCTCCCTCCTTCTTGTGGCAATCCCTGGCAGTCCCCTCAGGCCCCAATTCTCCCKCTTTGGTGGCACTTTCCATTCAGTGTGATTGCCTGGGCTCTGTGGAACAGATAAGGTTATAAATAGTGCATGAAAGAGCAGGAATTGGGTCACGCCAATTGTTTCCATATTGGGCAATATCAGGCGCAGCGCTCTGCGTGTCAGGGTGCTTTGCTTTCAATGCTTCAATTAAAAATTAAAAATCCTCTGTCTCTTTGAGGATTAATGARCATGTCTGCCCAGTCATCTCCCTGGGCGTGCAGAGCACGTGCAGCTCTGCTGCCTCTGCCTTGCTGGGGCAAAACCTGCACAGCTCAGGCTTCCCTTTCTGATCTGCACCACCAGACACCAGTGCAGGGGATGTGTAGTGCCTCCTGCTCTTGACTTTGCTTTAAAAACAATAATAAAAATATGTTTGGAATAGCAATTAGCTAATTGGAAAACAGATGAGAAGCCCCCAGAAGAGGCAGCAGGCCTGCAGCAGCAGTTCTATAAGCACTGGGGCTATAGCAAAGGACCCAAGGAAGAGGATGAGGGGAAAGCAAAGAACCTGGAGACTGATTTTATGTCTTCAGAAGGTGCCTCCTGCTGTCTATGCCATAGTCTGAAAGGCAAAGGAGCTGCTCTGAGGAGTGGAACAGAACTGCTCAGTGATGTAGTGGGGCACTGGCCTCATTTTGCAGGGTCAGATTAGGGTAGCAGCATTGGCACAAATGTACTAAAACACCCCAGGCTCTGTTTTTGCGGGCTCCTTGCCCCACCCTGGGGCTGGGGTGCAGCAAGGCAGCTCCTGGTGCTTGCAGGTGGAGTACGTGTTCACAGACAAAACAGGCACACTGACAGAGAACAGCATGGAGTTCATCGAGTGCTGCATCGATGGGCACAAGTACAAGGACTGCATCTCGGAGGTGGATGGCTTCTCCCAGGCTGATGGACCCCTGAAATACTATGGCAAAGCTGAGAAGGTA
>NW_026624022.1:45851-61354 GCF_030028575.1 Malurus melanocephalus
TGGCTGTGGGGTGCTGTGGCACTCCTGCTGCTGCCTGTGGGGTGCTGTGGCAGTCCTGCTGCTGCCTGTGGGGTGCTGTGGCAGTCCTGCTGCTGCCTGTGGGGTGCTGTGGCACTCCTGCTCACCATCCCTTCCTCCATCCATCCTCCCCAGAGCCGTGAGGAGCTGTTCCTGAGAGCCCTGTGCCTGTGCCACACGGTGCAGATCAAGGAGGCAGACCAGCTGGATGGACCCACAGCACACCCMGAGCGTAAATACACCTACATCTCCTCCTCCCCAGACGAGATCGCCTTGGTCAAAGGCGCTGAGAAGTAAGAATGGGAAGGTGTTGGTTTATTAATTCCCTCTCTCTGGTGGGAGGAGGGAGGTGAGGGGGATCTGACAGTGATAGACCCCTCTCCACAGTCCCTCTGGGAAGCAGGTTGTGCTGGCAGTGCTGAACCTGACCTGCACCCTGTGAGCCTCATCTGTGGGTTCAGATGAGCTCTGTGTTAAAGGGTTTTCTGTAAAGGATCTGCCCTGAGCACTCCCTGGGAGGCTGTGCTTTGCACTCACTGAGAGCAGCCCCGAGCTCTGCAGTGCCCAGCTGGGGCAGGGGTGTCTTTGCTGGAGCCCACATGGCCTTGTGCTCTAATCCCTACAAACAGAGACGGTTCCCATGTGCTTAAAATAATGGGGTGGATACWGCTGTCAGCCCCACATCAGAATCCWGCCAGAGATGCTCAAGGCTGGGCTGGAGGGGGCTGTGACAGCCTGGGCTAGTGAAGGACATGCTGCCCAAAGCAGGGGTTTGGCACTGGGTGATCTGTAAGATGCCATCCATTCAGTGATTCTCTGCTGCTGGCAGCCCCAGGGTGCAGGTGGAGGCTGTTCCAGCWGTGTGGGCTCACTCATGGTTTGTAAATGTGCCAGGGTCCTGGTGGGCTGTGTCCACAGTGCCTGTGTGCCCCAGTGCCCGAGCTCTCCAGTGATGGGAGCAGTGCCAGAACATCACAGCAGGCTCTGCATGGAGAGAGCAAACACCAGCCCTGCTCCTCAGCTCGGCCTCACTGCCTTCTCTGCCCTCCCCTGCAGTGCAGAGGGCGAAAYGAGAACATTGTGATGTGTCAAATGTGCCAATGGGTGTTTTCAATGTTGTTCTGTCCTTTTGTTTATTGACAGGTATGGTTTCACTTTTCTAGGACTTGAAAACGATTTCATGAAAATACGAAACCAAAAGAATGAAACTGAGATGTAAGTKCTGCTGAGGGACAGGGCTGCCCTGCTTCTTGAACCAGTTTGGTCAGCCTGGCAAGGTCAGAGCTGTTTCTTGAGGGCTGTCAGGCCGTGCTGACCTGCCCCACAACTCCTGTCCCCTTCACAAAGCAYGGCACATCAAGGTGTAGGCTGAAAGGCTCACTTGCAAAAATCCACGGGTGGTTTACTGGTGTCTAAATTCAGCTCCCTGAAAAGCCTGCAGCCCTTTGTGTGTGTCCTTTATCTGTGCCAGGCTGTGCAGGTGGCTCCTGGCATTCACGGGGTGCCTGCTGACCTCTGGGCAGTGGCTGGGGCTCACAGCAGGACCCTGTGAGCCTAAACTTGTGATGTGGCTCCATTCACTGGAACCCTTTTCCTCTCAAGAGCTGAAAATAGTTAGATTTTTACCCTGTGCTCACAGCGTGGTGGACACCTGACAGTCAGTGACCTATTCCCAGCTCTCCCCAGAAATTTGCCATCACAAGCAAGTTTCACTTCTTCCATCCCTTCKGAAGAAACTTATTTAGATGAGAGGCTCAGTGTCCCTGCTTGTGGCACGTGGTGGCCCATTCCCTGCTGAGCCTTGCCCAGCCTGGGGGTTTGGTGCACTGGTGGGAACTCAACACCCTCTGTCCCGTGCTCAGAGCACCCGTGGAAAGCTGGAATTTGGGGTTTTTCCTCTCCTTTCTTGTGCAGTAGCTGTAAAAAGTACTTTCCGTAGTTGGTGATGCCACTTGTAGGGTGYTCCTGCAGCTCATTGTTAGTGATTTTGTCTCAGATAGTTATTTTCCTATTTTTCATTTACTGAGCCAAAGCTTTTTTCTCTTTTTTAAAGGTACCAACTTCTGCACGTGCTGAACTTTGACCCCGTGCGGCGCCGCATGAGCGTCATTGTGAGGAGCAGTGCAGGTATGGGCACAGTGTGGGTGTGGGCTCATACCCAGGGCACAGCTGGGAAAAACCTCCTCATTCTGGGCTTGCTAGGCTGGCCTGACTAAGCTCTGTACTCAGCCTGGCTGCCGTAGGTTTATTTTCCTTCGTGGCAGCTGTTTGGGACCAACAGCAGATCAGGGGATGAGAGCAGTGAGAGCTCCCTGCCTGCCCTGTTCCAGGCTGGAGCAAACACCAGGGAAGACATGTGAGAAGGTCCCCTGGGTGGGATGGGGTTTCATGGGAATAACAGACAAAAATTGAGAGGTCACCATCCTTCTCAAGTGTCAGCCCTGTGAGGTTTGGGTTTTACCCTCCCTGGAAAGGATTCCACGGCTTACAAATAGGAAATAGTGTCCAGCCTGATGCAACAAACTTGCTCAGAGGCAGGTGGGGACACCCCAAGTCTCAGCTGGGCCTGACAAAGGTTTTTTCACAGGCTGGTGAAAGGCCATTTTTGGTAGGCAGTTGGATTTCTAGCAGTTCGTTCTTTAGTCCTGCCAGATTTCCTCCCTCTGCATCCCTTGCTTGCTTTTGACGTTGTTAAGTCTTTCTACAGCTTGTAAGTGCTTTAAACTATTTATAATTTGCTTTTAGGAAAGCTGCTTCTCTTCTGTAAAGGAGCAGACTCCTCTATTTTTCCACGGGTGCAGCAAGAAGAAATCCAACCAACGAAGGTCCATGTGGACCGCAATGCTATGGTGAGCACACAGATGGAATTTGGCTGGCTCCTGGGGTCAGGAAAGCCTTCTTCCAAAAATAGGGATGTGACCTTGCTTTGGAGGGAAGTGTCAAAAATGKGACTGTCACTTCACATTGTTTTGATGCCAGGCTTCTTTCCTTTTCTGTTTTGTTGGCTTCCACCTTTATTTGATATACTTCTATGGTTTCCATCACAGTTAGAGCCAAGCATCTCCCAGGCCAGTTAAAAATAGCAGTAACACCAGCAGCCTGGTCCCAGTTGTGGTGGCACTGGTCCCTGCTCTCCCTGCTGGCTGCACTCTCAGCCCTGGGCCTTCTYTCAGTTTCTTTTTGCCATATTTTCTGCACATAATGAGCAGAACYGTGATTGCTCTGACAGGAAGAAGTTATTGTATAAACACAGAGAAATTTGTTATTTTGACAAAAGCCAACAAATTGTCCTTGCCCTCAGGGTCAGTACTGCCAGAAGCACTGATGGCAGACACTAACACAATGAGTGAGGGGCTGTAAAAGTCTGGGCTGGGGACATTTATCCATTTTATTTTCTTTCGTTCCTGCTGCCAGGATGGCTATCGCACGCTCTGCGTGGCCTTCAAAGAACTGACTCAGAAGGAGTATGACAAAATWGACAGACAGCTCAACGAAGCCAAGATGGCTCTGCAGGACAGGGAGGAGAAGATGGCCAAGGTTTTTGATGACACAGAAGCAAACATGCACCTGATTGGGGCTACTGCTGTGGAAGACAGGTAAAGAGGTGACAGCAGCACTGTGATTTCTCTGTGATGTTGTTTTGGTGGAGCTGAGCAGCCAGGCAGATGCTGGCAGTGTCCAGGGCAATTAATTACACCATGGCACAACCCATTTCACAGTGCCCTTGTTGCTTAAATTGGCTGCTGTAGTAGGAATTGGGATTTATTAATGAAACTACAGAAATACTTGCACTTCTGGAGAGTGAATTAAGCACGCAGCATTAATTTGCACATCAAAACAAATTCAATTCCACATTCAGTTATAGTAACTGCAAGTGTAAATTAAACCCTTGCTGTGAGGCCTGGGAGTCAAGAGCATAAAGCAGCGAGTTCTCTTTTTGCCTGCAAACAAAAATTGGGTGTTGGTGTCTTGTGATCCATATTTCTATGGCAGTGGTTTCCCCAACATGTGAGAAGTCACTGAACTTCTCTTGAGCTGCTATTTATTTTATTTAACCTGCAGAGTCAGGGTTATTTGGGTGAGCCCCACATGTGAGAAATCACTGAACTTCTCTTGAGCTGCAATTTCCACCTGCAGATTCAGGGTTTTGTGGGTGAGGTGATGGCCAACCTGAGAAGTGAATTTGCCTTCTGCTTGCAGGCTGCAGGAGCAGTTGGCAGAGACCATCGAAGCCCTGCACGCTGCTGGCATGAAGGTTTGGGTGCTGACAGGAGACAAGATGGAAACTGCCAAATCCACCTGCTACGCCTGCAGGCTGTTCCAGACCAGCACGGAGCTGCTGGAGCTGACGGCGAGGACGGTGGGCGACAGCGACAGGAAGGAGGATCGGCTCCATGAGCTGCTGCTGGAGTACCACAAAAAGCTGATTCAGGATGTTCCCAAGAACAGGGGAGGCCTGAAGAGGTGTGTGAGCCAGAGGGACCCGGCTGAGTGCGTTTGAGATGCAAATTGGGGAGAGAAATGGGGCTGTGCTGTGGCCCTGGGGACTGCAGACACTGCCACCGGTTCCTTTGCTCATCAGCTCTAGTATTGCTCTGCTTTGAACTTAACTGCACTGTTCCTTTAGTCAAGGGCATGTGATAAGTCCAAGCTTTTCAAAATTGCTAAGCCCCAAAAAATGGATGGGAAGATTAACCCAAAACCAATTTTCTTTTCACTAAGACAATACAAGCAGCTGGGTTGACTTCTTATCCTGGTGATGTTTAAATTTGTTCCTTGTTGTGCCCCAGGAGCTGGACACTGAGTCAAGAATATGGGCTGATCATAGATGGCTCCACGCTGTCGCTGATTCTCAACCCTTCTCAGGACTCTGGCTCTAGCAATTACAAAAGCATTTTTCTCCAAATCTGCTTGAAGTGCACTGCGGTGCTGTGCTGCCGGATGGCTCCTCTGCAGAAAGCACAGGTATTTATTTACCTCTCCCTGGCTGAAGGGTGGCACTGGGTGATGTGACACACGCTGAATTCATCAGCTGGGACTTGACCTGATCATCTTCATCAACCAGGGCTTCTCCAGGCTGTGTGTGAGCCTTGTCTGAGCTTCAGAGCGTGATGAAARCACACTGTTCTTTCAAATCTGAATGCAAACCCTTTGTTTAACATGCTGGCAAGAAGCCATAAACCCAGGCCAATTAGAAATAAACAAAACCTCCCAGTTTGTTCTTTTTTTTCCTTTCCGAACTTGTCAAGTGGAGTCTGTGACTTCCTCACTCCAGCAGATGATGTCCCAGCCTGATCAGTGATGCATTTCTGCACCCTGAGATGCGTGAGARAAGGCACCTTTGGCAGGGCAGGGTCTGGCAGAAGGGAAGGATGGGATGTTTTTGTTTTTTATTACTGTCCTTCAGCCCTGCACAGCTGGATTGGGCTTTTGCTCTGCTTGTGACTGCAGARCAAGTAGCAAGGGCTTTTATTAACCTGAACTCTCCAGGTATTGTATTGCTGCTATATTGTAAAAGCCTGATWGCTCATCCTGGGGGGAGCCATGGGAAGGTCTCTGGAGGCTTTTTAACTGAATTTTGGGTTCTGCTGTCCTTTTATTAAATCTTTCAGATTGTGCGAATGGTGAAGAACACAAAAGGCAGCCCGATAACCCTGTCCATAGGGGATGGTGCAAATGATGTCAGTATGATTTTGGAAGCACATGTTGGGATAGGTAAGACTCCCTGAAGCTCCCCTCTCACCCGAGACCCATCTGCTCTGGTGGGGCTCACTGCTGAGGTGCAGTCCGTGTTTCCAATTGCACATGGCTGAGCCAATCCCACTGGAAATGTGGAAAATGTGCTGTTGCTTTCTGTGGAGCTGGGGTTTAACTCCAGGTATGAGCTTGAGATGACAGAATCAGAGAATAGTTTGGTTTGGAAGGGGCCTTTTGAAGGGTCCAGCCCCTGTAATGAGCACAGAGATCTTCAGCTACAGCACGTTCCTCAGAGCCCTGTCCAGCCTGACCTTGGGTGTYCCCAGGAGTGGGGCATCCACAGCCTCTCTGAGCACCCTGTGCCCATTTCACATCATCACTGTGAAAGGCAGAGAGATGAGATCAGCACACRCTGCTCCCCTGTGACAGTCCCGTTCTCTCTGTCACTGATACACTGCAGATTATGTTCAAAAACTGTCACCAAATTGGTGCTGGTGGGGATTTCTTGGGACTCACACAAAAGGGCATGAGCAGTGAGTGATCAGGGGCAGTTGTTCTAAGGGCAGAGTGTCAGACCTCAGTGCTCACAGGAGCTCAGCACAGGGGCCCTGTTTGTGTTTTTTTGGGGACTGTCTGCACTGTCTGCAGGGCTGCCATCAGCCTGGGAGCTCCTCCTGTCTGCACATTGGTGTCAGAAATACGGGAGACTTCTATAATATCACTAAAGGAGGGTCAGTGGAAGAGAAAGGGCACGTTCTTTGTTTTTGGAGATGCTGTGGTGCCCTCTAATGAGGGGAATCCAGAGCAGTTCATTTGGTTTTAGATGGGGATGTCTCAGGAGGCTGAGCAGCTGCAGTGGAATAGCCAAGCTGTGTGAGGTGAAGGCCAGCCCACAGGGAACCAATTCCTCACCTTTCAGCAGGTTTGCTTAGGTACCCTTCACCACACTCTTACAGGAAATCACAGAGCAGCCTAAATATAGCTGAAAAACTCCAGAGGCAGGTCTGAGTGTTGTGGAGCCAAAACTGCACTGAGTGTRGGAGTGTTTGCTCTCCTGGGGCACYCAGAKGSAAACACAGCCTTTGTCATGCCTTGAGACACTGAGTGATGTCAGCAAAGCCCTGGGCAGTGTCCAGATTCCATCCCCTCAGGATTAACCCCTTGCTGTGTTCTGTCTGCAGGTATCAAAGGCAAAGAAGGACGTCAGGCCTCCAGAAACAGCGACTATGCTGTGCCAAAGTTTAAACATTTAAGAAAACTGCTACTAGCACATGGGCATTTGTATTATGTGAGAATAGCACACCTTGTACAGTATTTCTTCTATAAGGTAAGGGGCAGTGTGCAGCTGATTTCTTTGTTTATACTGTGCATTTCTTAGGCAATAGAATAAATAATAAATAGGAAAAAAAATGTGGGGGACATCCTGGAGTTCTGTTTTCATTCCCTAGAGCAGGCTGTGTCTGTCATGTGCCTGTCCATTGAAAACACTGCCTACAGGGCAATGTGAGCATTCTTCTGGTGTCTCCTGCAGATACTCACTGCTCACTGGATTGGTTTTGTGCTTGATTGAACAAGTGCCCTACCTTGTCTGCTGTTGCAATGTCAGACACTAATGTCTGATAACAGGAAAAACTACTTGGGTTTCGATTGAGAAGTCAAGTGCTTGCCTRCTGACCATTTGTCTCTTGTTTTCCTAGAACCTTTGCTTCATTTTGCCACAGTTTTTATACCAGTTCTTTTGTGGATTCTCACAGCAGGTAACTTCCAGTGATTTGTCTATAAAGTCAGAATAAAAAGCAGATGGCATAGTGAGGCTTCCTGGCAGAAATGTGGCTTTTGGCATCCCTGTCCCTTCACCACCCTGCTTTAGGGGACAGAAGGAACTGACCTTATTGCTGGGACATGATATTTGAGACCATAAGTAAAAAGAAAGCAATCTGCTTTCTTTCYTTTTCCATGCACCAGCCATACACACAGGTGGACACCTTCCTGAAGCAGTGGGAGAAGGGGTTAGCTGGTTTGTCAGTGCCTGATTTTGCTACTTCTGCTCCTCTTAAGAGAATGATATTTCCTGATCTTTTCTTCTCTGCTGCATTTTGCTGCATTAAAAGTGTCACTCAAAAGGAAGAATGGTTCATTCTTTTATGGCAGCTTTAAAAAAAGACACACAGTGAGTGTCATCAGAGCTTTGCTTATTCTTGTAAGCATCAGAGGGACAGATCCATGTGGTGAGTRGGTTCATGTGCTTGGAGAAAAGAGCTTTGGCTTTCGTGTCAACTCAAGGGCTTTTGTATCTGTTTGTGCTCAAAAGTTAACAGGAAGAGTAAATGATGAAAGATAATTCTCTGCTTGTTTTGGCAGAAACACTTGCCTTATTCTTTTGTTAAAGAGAAAGAAGCTATAGTTCCTCTAAAACAGTCTGGAGAGCCACAGGAGGCATCCAGTGTATTAACAGACACAGCAGCACAGGAGCAGCAACAGGAAAGCTGTGATGGGGCTGTTGAGTCGTGGTTTCTGGAGGGTAGGCTGGAGATGAGACCAGGCAGTTACCARATTTCCTGTCACTGGGAGGGGTTCCTGGCCACGCCACCCATGGGTGCTTTGTTCCCCCTGGGATCACACGGAGCACAGCCCCTGTCAGATGTGGCTGTGACAAAGGGATGAATCTGCAGGGTATGGAGAGACAAGGGCTGGGAATATATGCTTTCATTTCTTTGTGGTGAGGCTTTTAAAGTGGATTTTCAGTCTTTCTCATGTTACCCTTTCTCCCTCTTGCAAGCCACTGTACGATGCTGCTTACCTGACCATGTACAACATCTGCTTCACCTCGCTGCCCATCCTGGCCTACAGCCTCCTGGAGCAGCACATCAGCATTGACACGCTCACCTCGGACCCTCAGCTCTACATGTGAGTGCTCCTGGCAGGGTGAGCCCCTGCCCAGCTCTGCTAGCCATGGCTGCAGTTTGGGGGTGCAGGAATCCCTGTCCTGTGTCAGTGATGGGATCACCATCAACTGCAGAAAAAGCCATTTCTGTCCCTGCTGCCTCAGCTGTTTCTGCATTCAAGCTGAGCAGTTTTGTATTTCCTGCCTATTTCTGCGTGTTTATGSTGTCTGACAGTGTCTGGTGTGGCAAATTGCACTGCTGTATCTCCGTGAAAGAGTAAACTGGAGGTGGAATTCTTCATCYGTAAGAAAAATGGAGCTGTGAGCGTGGCCAGACCATTCATTCACGTTACCTTTGAGCCAGGCAGTGTGAGCCAAGCACGTGACAGAGCATGTAATGCAYGGAGGGGAAAAGATCCATTCATTCTGAGAAAGATGAATGTTCCTGAAGCCCAGCCCAGGCAGGCAGTTTCTCAGCTTGTCTGAATGGATATGGTCMCCCAGGCTTCCCCTGCACAGGCCAGGTTCCCCTATCAGAATGCAGGGGCTCTGCTCATCAATCACATGCTCAGATTTCTGCCACGTTGCCCAGGGAAAGGCCACTTTAGACTGACTCTCTCTGCTTTGCTCCTTGTTTTCTCTCCTTTGGTTGCAGCAGGGAGAGGCTGCAGTCTCCCCCAGAAGCAGAGWTGCTCTCCCTGTTCCTTCCAGCCCTGTCCACACACGTGTGCTCAGGGCAGCCCTTCAGCAGAGACTGAGGAAGGGATTTTTTGGAGGAAGCCCCTCTCAGTCCCTGCTGCTGATTCCCCAGCCTGGCAGCCACCTCAGCCCTGTGGAAAAGCCAGCACAGGGCTGCTTTGGCCCGTGCCCTGTGGTGTGATGCTTCTCTCTGGTGAGAGCTGTGTGTGGCATCGCTGAGCTCGAGCCAGGAGTGATGTCTGTGCACAGAGAGCAAAGGGAATTACAGTGCCTAAAATACTGGCTGAAAGTTGCATTAGGTATAGAAAAATCTGTGAATATAGTGAGAGCTGTAAGGCTGGGAAGGGGCTGGGTGGCTTTGAGGTAAACACTGAGAGAGGCATGATTGATTAGACCCGTGTTTCTTCACTCAGATGGCAAAATGCCAGCGTGTGTATTTTTAAATAGCTTGGTAATTGAATATTGTGCGACAGAGAGCAATAACAGCGGGCCCCTTTGCCTTCCCCTGGTGGGCTCTCTGATCTCTGGGGTCTGTGTGTTGGGGGAGCAGCCTTGGTTTGAATATTCATGAGTGTGCATGTGCTGCTGGATGCAGAGCCCCGCTGCGCTGCTGGAGGAAGTGCTGAGCTGCTGCAGTGCAGATCCTGACTCTGGAAACAGCCTGTTTACCAGAGCACTGCAGGACAGSCATGGCAATGCAAAACACAGCTCACTGGGAGGAAGCTGCTTCATTTTCTCTCCTTGCAATAGCCCACAGTTCCAGTCTGGTTTCTCYTTGCTCCTTTCTCACACCCAGACTGTGATATTTTGGAATGTGGTCACTGCATCATCGTGCACAGGATTCAATGGGCTCTGGCTTTAGGAACTGCAGTTGTAGGAGCCCAGCACCACACAGGTTTGCAAAGTGCATCATGCTGGAAATGGATGTATTGCTTTAAGAGTTAAGGAGAAYAATGCAAAAAATGTGGGGATTTGGGGTTCTAACATAAAAGTGCTTTTATCTCCTACCAGCCTTCAAATTTTAAAGAAATGAATCTGAAAAGATAASGATGCAGGGCACTGTTTTAACTCCCTCCTGCCCTGGCCCTGTGTGTGGTCCCTGCAGAGCTTTGCTCATAGCCCATCTATTTGCTGCTGCTGCTTCCATACCAGATCTCTTCCTATATTCAGCCAAGAGCCTCCTGCTACAACCCCTGTGATAAAAACACCCACCATACAATTCAGGAGGTTATTTTCAGCCTGTGCAGAAAAACAGCACTTCAGGGAACAGGACTTGCAGAGCTTTTCTCTGGAAAAAGGATTGTGCATTCAACAAAAAGAGGGAAGCACACCACGGATGTGATGCATCCCTTACAGCTGCTCTTTAACCTTACCCTGCTTTTAAATTTTAGCAGGTGATGTCAGACACCATGGGCAGTGCAGAGGCTGCTTGAGAGGCTCAGGACTGTGTTGTCTGTGTTCACTTTGGCCTTTTTTCATCCAAGGGTCCTAGAGAAGGATAAAACAATTCATGTGTTGAAGCTTTTGTGATCTGTGTTGATCAGCAGCTGCACATGGCAAGTGTTCTTTATGTCCAGGACACTGTTAGGTGTTTTTGTGGTTTGCCTCCTACAGCAAGGGCTCACCCCAAAGCCCAGCCATGCCCTGCCTGGGAGGAGCTTTGCAGAGCACCCTAAATGTGATTTTAATGATGTTCTTGTTCCTCCATCTCTTGGCAGGAAGGTTTCGGATAATGCAATGCTGCAGTGGAGGCCGTTCCTGTACTGGACCTTTCTGGGCGCCTTTGAAGGACTCGTGTTTTTCTTTGGGGTTTATTTTCTTTTTCAAAATTCCTCGTTGGAAGATAACGGAAAGGTAACGCCGCCAAAAAAAAAAAAAAAAAAGGAAGATGAGTGTTTGTTTTGTGCACTGCCTTCTGATACGCCTGGCAGGGAATATCTGCGTGCTTAATCTGTGCAGTGTGTCTCCAGTCCTGTCCAACAGTGTAGCCTTGCTTATGGTGTGATTCTGCAGCAAATGCTTGAAATAAAACCTTTTCCAGATCGCCATGGAAACAGGGTAGAGCTGGTTATGCTCACTAGGTAGAATGACTAGTCTCACACACAGCTCTGCCTGCCTGCTCGTGCCTCTGCTGGGGACAAGCGCTTGCATCGCTGCATGAGAGACCTGTGGAGGCTGCTTGGGTTAACCTGCACAGAGAGAGGAGGGGAAAAGATGCAGGGTTTTTCCTTTTTTWWAAWTTTTTTTCTTGTTTTGCTGGTTAACTGAGTAGAGAGCRAAGCATTAGTGCAGGGCAGCTTCCACACGTGGTGGTTTGAGCTGTTTAGGGAYCGTTTCCCCAAGCAATGTGTGCACTGTGTTATTAGATCTCAACTGATGGAAAACTTCTTTACACCATCGCTTGTGACTCTTGAAAATACCTGAACGTTTTTTTTGGAGAAAAGCTGATGAAATTTATGTATAAATTATATTCATACTTCGCATCAGTGCCAACATCTATGGCCCCAGCTGTATGCAGTCAAGCCCCTGTATTGTCAGATCAGTGCTTTTCTGTATTTATTGCCATTCTGGTTGTATTTGAATGAAACACGAAGCACTGGTATGTTCTGCAAATGCCTTCAGAGGTCAATTCTGTGTGGCACTACAATAAGATCTGTGGTTATGTCCTGTTCTGTAAACACTTATGCCTATAAGAACTGCTACCAGCAATTGTTCACAATATCCATGTATGTTTGATTGACTCCTTTTTCACTCCTGTTGACTTTAGTTTTTTTTGCATTTTTTGAAAACTTTTACATTTCACTTTCTGTTTTGATGTATGCATTCAGATCTTGACAGCCTTTGGTAAGCATCCCTCCCATTCATTGCCATCATTTGGATTTATATCCAGTATCTGCTTTTCTTTGTGTGCATAGTCACTAGTGTCCACAAACCAAACCAGCTGGAAAAGTCCCCMCTGGTGCATTCTGCAGATGGGACTGCAAAGAGACCATGAGTGTGGCCAGAAAGCAGAAACTGAGTAAATTGCCAAGAAATGCTGAAAATGCAGGTGGTGCAATGAGTTTGCTGTTCGTAGGAGGTGGTAGCTGTCACCAGCTCTGGGTCACCTGTGTGTGTGGCACTGCATGGCTCAGGGTGGCGTTGGGGCGGCGAGTTGTGCAGTCTGGAGCCTCTCCGAGCGTCCATCTCCCGTAGCATCGCTCCATCCCATCCCTCCCTCTGCTCCCTGCTTGCACCCCGTCCCTGTCCCYGTCTCTGTGCCTCTCCAGGACAAGGCCTGAGACTCCTGGGGCAATGGAATGTGTTTTTCAGGTGTTTGGGAACTGGACCTTTGGGACGATTGTTTTCACCGTGCTGGTGTTCACCGTCACTCTCAAGGTCAGCATCTCCCTTCCTTTTGTGGTAACTCATTGCAGATGTTTTCCAAGGCTCGTAAAACTGTGGAGTGAATGTGTAGAAGATGAAATGTCTGTGAATKTTTTCCACYACACTCAAATCTTCTCTTCTTCCAYAGAAGCAGAACCTGCTWATTGTCCTTTGTGTCGTCTGCAGCCTTTAGGTGTTTCGGTTAATTTTTTTCCTGGTTTTTCCCCTCTTTTGAGCACTCCAGCTGGTTATGGTTGACTTTTCCCCGTGCTTTCACCCCTTGATGTTCAGTTCCAGCAAGAGGAGAGGAGCAATAGAGAATTTGGATTTGTCCACCTTGTTTCAGACAATGCCCAGTGCCAGGGTGATCACAAAAGCACACGTGTCAAATAACAAGAGCAAATCTMCTTTGTTTCATGGAGCTTTCCAGAACAAACTGTTTGCATAAGGCCTTACAAAAGGTCTGTTGTGTTTGGTTCAGGTGGTGACAAGAGGCAATTACAGCCCCTGTAACCTTTRGATGTTTCTTTCCTGTAGCATCAAGGGTTGCATCAAATTTATTCCATTAAAAGGTGTCAGTTACAATTGGAATGGCACTGCTTCCCTGTTAACATTGGTGCAGACTGTGGATATTTAAAATGTTTGTCCTGGTGCCCATGTGCACAGAGGTAGCTGTTTGGAGAACCTGCAAATTAATGTGAAATTTTATATAAATACAATGAAAAGCACTCTGCATCTAAAGCCTGTTTTGTCTCTCTTTTTATTCCCACAGCTAGCATTRGACACCCGATTCTGGACGTGGATGAACCACTTTGTGATTTGGGGCTCCCTTGCTTTCTATGTGTTTTTCTCATTCTTCTGGGGAGGAGTCATTTGGCAAGTACCCTTTGTCCTTTCCTGGTGCTTTTTTAGGGCTCTGGCTGTGAGAGGGGGTGGCTGCAGCCTCTCCATTTGGGATATCCCAGGATTTGCTGTGAYAGGAGCATGGTYACCACSCCTTTTCTCTGCTGGATGAGAAGGRATKCCTCCATCCAAAGTGCTGGCAGAGGGTTGGTTCATAATGAGATGAGTTTGAGGAGCTCTCAGCCCAAAAGAGAGACCACCCTGGGCATCATCCAGGAGGGGCTTTGCATTTCTGCCCACAGGGTCATTTCTGCTGATGAGGCTCTGGTCTTTATTGGGAAGGTTCTCAAATAAACCCTTTATGGTCAGTTTGTGCATGTGGATGAGGGAGACAGGAAGAATTCATGGTGGAAGGAAACCCAGTGAAATGGAAGGAACAGATCAGGAAGATGCAGAGTGAGAGGACCTGGTGCTCTGGGACTGCTTAAAAGGGAAAAATAAATAGGAGAAAGCACAGGTCCTGGTGTTGAAATCATGGATCTGAGTAGAAGAATTTCTCATTGATTTGAGTACAACCAGGATTTTAGGTTTAATGTGTTGYAAAGGCCAGGTGAGCATTAGTCCATTACAAATATTACTGGTTTTGTATTTTCTGTGCTGGAAATGTTCAGTTGGTGTTCACAGGATGCAGCATCTCCCATTTTGCACCTCTGCTTTCCCATGGGCTGTTGGCTGGATCCCTGATCCAGTAAACTGCTAATAAAAATGTGGAACAGATTTCAATATTTTATTTGGGGGTCACCAGCTTTAACTCTTGAGTTGACTCTTGCTGGCCAACAGATCTGTAATCTAGCCACATCTCYATCCTGAAATGTGTGAGTTTCCTACTGAAAACTCTTTCTACTGTTTAAYTTGCATAGCTCAATATTTTTGACCTAACAATAAGCAAAAACTGCTTTGGGATCCTTGTCATCAGTTATTGATGAGGTGTTTTTCCACGAGCATCTGTTGGTTGCTCTCCCTCATCAAGGAAGGGAGGAAGGAACAAATAACCTGTTGTGAGTGAGAGATTCTGGATTTCCACTATCRAACCCAAACCAGAAGCTATAGCAAAGCCTGAAGTTGAAATAAAATWATCTGGTTTTTGATAAGGTGAATAATTTATCTTTCAGTGATGGTGACAAAATTCAAACCCCTTCCCACCCTGAAAAGAAACAGATGTKGAAGATGCAAAATGGATCGTGACAAACTTGCAGAAATAGTGCAGTTGGAGGCAGGAGATGGATTGGGAGAAGGATGGACAGTGTGTTTCTGTGCTGTACCCACCTCCATCTGAAAGGGAGGCATAACTGCTAACAGCTTGATCTGAAGTCTCCTTTGATTCTGACTTTCTTGGAAAATCCATGTTAACCAGAATTTATTTGTATCCTTTCTTTTGCAGGCCTTTCTTGAAGCAGCAAAGAATGTATTTTGTATTTGCTCATATGCTGACTTCTGTTTCCACATGGCTGGCAATAATTCTCCTGATCTTTATCAGCCTTTTCCCAGAAATTCTTCTAATAGTTTTAAAAAATATAAAAGAGAAAAATCATCAGGTAAGGACCAAGATGATGTGTACTCTGTATTCTTAGGAAGGCCTTTCTTACCCTCAAGCACCAGATGAACCTTTCTAGGAAGGCTTTCTAGGCTCTTCTCTTGCCCTTTCACATGCCAAAAATGTCTCGAGGTTATTTTAAAAATGCTGCCTGGGTCTGTAGAAGGAGACTCAGCCTGTGCCTTCCCTTGGTTGCCCTCCCTGGGTGGGAATGTGCTGTCCCAGAGAAGAGTGTGGCCCTTGTGTGAGCTCATCAAACAGACCATAATCCTGAMCAAACCTGCTTGTTTTCATGGCAAAAAACACGAGCAGGGTGTTCCCCTTGGCYGTGTCCTCAGCTGCAGTGGGAGCAGGGTCAGCTCTTGTCACATTTGCCTGTCCTCCACAAATAACCCAAGGCTC
>NW_026624022.1:61836-71416 GCF_030028575.1 Malurus melanocephalus
TCTGAGCTGCAGACACAGGACAGTGTGGGGACAGTGCCCTGCCAGTGTGACCCGGGGGTTTCTGAGCCCCAGCTCAAATCACCTGAGATGGAAACCATTCTTGCCTCCAGCAGTTGGCCAAAGAGCCACCCCCTCTTTCAATAATTACTTTCTAGAGTACTTTATATTCATTTAACAAAGGCTCTTGTGAAATTACTTAGCAAAGCAAAGYGAGTGTCAACTGGAAAAGTCTCTTTAGATGTGCATCCCAAACTATAAACACAGGCTGAGCCATATTTAAATGTACGTTTTGTGTAAGAGCTTTATTATAAGTGCCTGAAGCAGATATCAGCTGTGGATGTCCTGTCAGCCCTCAGACACCAAAGTCAGATTTGTAAAGGCAGCTGAGATCAGGAGATGATTTCAAATGAAGACCCTTAYTGAGGATCCTGAGCTTAATATTGAAATAAAATAAAGATCAATGTCCCAAGGGGARCATTAAGTGAAAAACAAGATTAGGGATGTTGTTTAGGGGCCAGAAGCAGGGCCAAGGGTCTCTTCTGGAAGGGGAGGATGGACTTGAGGCCAGGTTCATGGGTCTTTGTCCTTGACCTCAATGGGATAGGGTTTCACCCTCAGTTTCCTATAACACAGCGCATCAGCTTTGTTCAGCCTTTATTAAATTTTCTGTGTRGAATGTGGTTGTTTTTATTTTGGTTTTGTTTGGGTTTTTTTTTTTAACTGCAAGGCGCATTTGTGTTTTCCTTGGTTTCTGCCTTTCTCTTTCTTGTACTGCAATTTTCTGTCTTTTGTGCTGTTGTGAACTAGGTAACGAAGCGCCTTCCTTCCTCAGGAACATCCACTATCTTCATGCTTTCTCAAACTTCCAGCAATCACAGCTTTTCTTGGAGTGAATAAGGTGATTTCCTTTCTGAGTCGCAATGTGTTGCTTGCTCAACTGCTTTCCTCYTCCTTCTAATGCCTAACTCCTGAAAACCCACATTTAGATTTGCTCACGCAGCAAAACCTTGCTTTTCCCCACCTTTTGCCTTAATTTAAACCTTCTCCTTGAMTATTCCATCTGTCTCTTGCCCTTGGGTCTCTTGGTGCCCTCAGGTGGGTGAGCTGGTCGTGCTCAGGGTGTCCAAGTGAGACACAAATCTGGTTCCTCTGTCCTTCCTTCTGCAGTCTTGTGTTAGTGGAGCAGATACAAGTGGGATAAGGTGGAATTGATGTTGATTGTCCTCTGGGTGATTTGTCAAATGGCTCAGGCTTGTGTGACCTAGGAGAAGATCCCCAGTGCCCACCTTGCCCAGTCCATCCCAGTTAGTGCTGCTCTTTGTGGGAGTGAAGGAGCCACAGCTCTCACAATGAGGGATCCCCTTGGACTCTGCTGAGCGTGGAGTGCTGGTGCCACCCTCAGCAAATGCCTTGGTTACGTGTCCCTGCTGTTTGGTGTCACTGCACATCYCCACCATTACCTGCTGTTTTAAAAATACCATTTATTTGGAGATCAGGGGTGTTTTCCTCCCTCAAAAGCCCCTGCAGCATAAACCTGCCAGCCTGAAGTTAAACATGTTGAGAAGCAGTTCCAGTTTCTGAATACCCTCCTGTTGCACTGTGGATCCCAGGCAGTGCTGATGGAAATTCCATCCTTTCTGAAATGTTTTGGCTGTCAGAGGGGTTTGTGTTGGGCTGTAGCTCTCGTGTGCTATAAGTCTCTTTGCCTCGCTGTTGCAGAGCAGCAGGAAGGCCCCTGATTCATTGTCGGCCAGACCTTCTGTCACACCACTTCTTTTAAGAACGTTCTCAGATGAATCTAATGTGTTGTAACAGGTACCCTGTCCGAGGAGTTGGGATGGTTTTAAAGGCATCAATTAACCAAATGTAACCCCCTCCAAATCAATTAAACCATGGTTCTTGTAATCCTCTTGACTGTCGGTGTGGGGCACCTGTCCTGTGGAATGGAGATGCAATACTTGGGATGCATTTTAATTTGGGGATGTTGTACTATCCAGCCTCTTCAGAATCCCATATCTGTACAGATTCTTTCAAATATTTGGCAATATATAAACCATTATATTTCCATCTAATATTAGCAGACAATTGAATTTGAGAGTGCAGTCTGAATTGTGCTAACTGGTTATAAAAGCTACCATGGATACATTTACTGTGAAGGATTGAAATCTCAGTTATTAAAATGATTCCAGTATTGCATCTGAATAGTGCAAAATCCCTTTGTCTAGGGTGCATGCTGTTCTGGCAGATAGAAACAATAATGTTTTAATGTATCTGCATAGATGGAAACTAAACTCATGTTTTTCTCTGTGTCAGCACATGGGATGGAGGCATGTCACGGTGTTTGTACACACACTGAGAGCATCCTCCTACCAGCTGACTTGATTTTGAACCTTGTAGTAAGCCAGCAGCAGAATAAAATAAATAAAAGTGCCTGATTGAATTCACAATTGTTCCTTTAGGGGGGATGTTACATGGGGTGTCTGYTGCAAACACAAACCTGCAGATTATCCACAAACCTCTTTGTGCCCACCCCTGCTGCTGAAGAAATCAGAATTATGGGCATGGCAGGTCCAGCAGCTCAGCTTGCATTCTAKCCAGCCTCCAGTGCATTCTGGCACCCTGCCCCTGCAGCCAGCCCTGCCCAGGGACATTAGGTGGTGCTCTCCACCACCACAAACTGGTGCAGACTGGTGTGGGAAGGGCTGGACTGCCACAAACAGGAGCTGCAGGGGACAGCAAGCATCATTTTGAAAAACTCTAGAAATTGATTTATTATCTGACTGCTTGGTTGTGAATGATATTTGGCACTTTTATTACGGGCTAATCATTCTTCTTCCCCTGTATAATTTCAAATTTTTTTTAAATAACCCAGGAAAAGGTTTCTGAGTTTGGGAATGTAACTGTTGCAATACATGTGTGTTTTCCTTCTGATTTTTGCAGGCTGGCCCCTTTGATCTGCCTGTGTTAGTGTCATACAAACGTATAGAGAATGGTTATGTGAAGAGTGAAGATGCTGTTACTAATTTGGCAGAAAGATATCCTCTCAGGATACCTTAAAGTGCTCCGTACAACACTGTCTTGTCATGCTGTAGGAACCCCCGTGGTTTTRAGCTGGCAGTTCCCTGTGAGAGTCCCAAGGACTGTGAGCAGCCAGAGCACTGGCCCCACGGTRCCCCTGTGTCTTTGGCCTGGTGGCTTCCCTGCCCTCCCAGACAAACCAATTCTGCCAAATTCTGCATCACTGGAGGCTGAGAAAGCATCTTTAGGAATTCATCCCGAACAGCTCGAATGGAAGTGCAGGAGTGCAGTGCCAGCCCCGTTTCACACGGGGGCTTCCTCTGCCCGCCGGAGAGCAGCAGGAGCTGCTCCCAACTCTTGCTCTGCTGACCAAAGAAGCAGCACAGACTGCACCCYGGTAACATCCCCTCACTCCCTGCAGGCACTGGGAAAAGGCTGCTCCTCTGCCACACRAGGTGGATGCAGCAATGCTGGGGCTGCCACGCCTCGGCTGGCGGCTGCAYCCTCCCACCATGGGCTGCCAGATGCAGGATTTACGGAAAATTTGGGAGAATCTTTGCTGGTCCCTCCTCCAGGTATGGCTGGAAGCAGTCTGTGTTCTGTCCACAGCAGTGGGGTCTGTGTGAACACCTGCAGTGCTGGCAGTGCCAGAGCATCCTCCCACAACAATTTGCTGATGGGTTTGTTCCTGCTGGAGGGTGAAGAAAAGGTTGTTTTGTGGCTCTTTGTGATGGAAGGAARCTTTTGTGGGGAGAAAGGAAATGCCAGAAGTTGGGCTGTGGCAGATGTGAGCCCCTCTGGCCAGGCTGTGCTAACATCACTGCCCTGTGCAGTTGCTCCAACACTTTAAAGGCTGAGTGACAGTGCAGTCCTTGGCTGAGCCCAGGGACGTGGGCTGTGCCTGAACCTGCAGGCATGTGAAACTGCAACTTGAGTTATTTGCACTAAGAAGAAAGAAGACGGTTTAAAATTGAAAACCTGATTTCATTTTACATTTTATTTGTTTTTTTAAATTGGCATGTTCTTTTTAAACCTACCTGTACCATGGTCCTAGGAACTTTTCTCTTTAGGTCCTGCACAGCAGAGGTGAGATGCCTGATGCTCAATATTTTTTTTCTCTCTGATGCTTCGTATGTGGAAAGAGCAGCTTTTTTTGTGGTGTTAAGTCCTAAGCAGTGACAGAGCAGGCTGTGTTGGTGTGACAGTCCCTCCCTGGTGCTGCTGTCCCCCAGCACTCTGCACTGGGGCAGAGGATTTGCTGTCAGAAGCTTCAAGGCTCCGTTCAGAAGCAGCAAGGTCTGCTCTGCTGCTGGGTTTGTGTCATGTACATACAACAAAACAATTCAAGACTAAATGGAAGAGTCCCCTCACCAAATTTTGCTGAACTGCAGACTATTAAATTTTGGAAGAATCAAGTTTTGCTCTCTGGCTGCCACCCCTGTGGTTCAACTGGTGCGGATCAGCTGCTGGCAGATTCTCTCTGGCATCATCAGGMCTTTGGAGGGCCCTGCCCCAAGGGAGAGGGGAGGGTCCCTGTGGCTGTGGTGGCTCTGCCATGGCCCAGCAGGGGAGGGGACACACGGACAGGACCCCTCTGTATCATACACTCTGCACTGTCCCCAACAGCAGTGGCTCTGCACCGTGTCCTGACCATGGCTCGACTCCTTGCTGCATGCAAGTAAGGAGCTGCACTGCCAGCATGTGTCCCATGGGCAAAGCTTTTCTTTTCTTTCTTTCTTTTTTTTTTTTTTTTTTTTTTTTTGTTTTCCTAGCTCATTACTTAGAATTCAACTTGCAGACCTTGTCCCGTTCTCAACTTTTCTTGCTAAAATGTGGTGCCTACAGATCAAGTATACGACAAATACAATGAAGATATGCTCTTTATGCCAAATCTAACCATTCTCCTTAAATATACAGTTGCTGACTTGTGTTTACATAACCTTTAAAATATGGGCGCTAAAATGCCTAATTCCTGTGATTCAAAACCATTCCAAGCCCGAATGGTCCCAAGCCTGACACCTTGCTTCTCAGTTTGTTTTGTGTCATGCTCTACTCCGAGGGTTAAAGTCTGTTCCCCTGGAATTCCCTTGGTGGTATCAGTGGGAACAGTGAAGCTTGTCATGTGTGTGAACTGTTCAAATGGTCACTCAAACAGGATCATTTCTGCTGCCTGTCTCAAGACAGAGCCTTCTGAGAACCAAATCTTTCTCTTGGCCTGTCCAAGTCTCCAGCTGGAACAAGCCATTGCAATAGCTGCGTGTTCAAACCCAAGCGTGCTGACAAGTGGGGTGGAATTCATTTGGAAAAATGTGGAATGTCTTGAATGGCAGCTTTTTTTGTGAAAATTCAGGGGTTTTTTTGGGCTTGGATCATCAGATAGTGCTGGGTGGCAGGACAGCCAGGCTGCCCTGGTCCTGCAGAAGAGCTGATCCTCGTCACTCAGCAGTGGCAAAAATGAAATTGCTGTGTGTGACTTGTGAAACCCGGGGAAACAGGAGCCCCTTTGGAGGTTAGAGAGAAGAAGAAGAAGAAGTGGTGGCAGTGGCAGCAAGGTGTGAGGCTGCTCCAGTGGCAGTGATGGGACAGGGATGGTAGCAGAGGCTGCTCCTGTTTGCTGGTGCCACTGCACTGTCACAGAGCTCCTCAGTGAGCCCAAAGGTCAGTACAGGCTTATCGGTGGAGAAACTTGAAGGAAAAAAAGGCTGGGTTTTTTCTCATCATAATTCGTTGAGGTTTAATCACTGACTAGTGACACTGAAAGATAAGGAAAGTAATTAAGATTCCCTCTAAAACTCTWAAGTGATAACGATGGAGCTTGGTGTAGTCATAGCGACTTCTCAAAAACTAATCCTAATCGTTATGAGAATATTATAAATGACTTGGAATTGCATAAAAGCTTCAAATTGAATTTGTATACACACAGTTGAAAAACTTTCCTAATACTGCACCATCTATCCAATTTCCCAGCTATGAATTTTTTTAAAAAAACCATGTAGTGTATAGAAAATGTAAATTATATACAGGCAATGAACAGATACATTTTCAGCTTCTTGCAAAGAAAAAGGACTGCAACCTTACATTTTTTTCACTTAAATGCAATTTTATACATTTATGTTGCTTTATATCAAGGAAATTGAATGTGAATGTTACCTTTTATGAATGCAACTTGCTCTTTTTTCATTACAGAAACTTTTGTTTGAAGTAATCAATAAACTTTGGTATGTTGTTCTGATTAATATATATATTTGTTGTCTGTGTGCTCTCCTTGGATACTGCTAGGGGATAGTTGATTTTGGGAGCTTTTCCAGGGTAATACATGGGGTCTGTCAGGATTTTCAGATGCCAGCAAGGCCATGCTTGTTTGTCTGATGTGGAGCAGCATTTGCCTAAGGAAACACTGATTGTTTCTCACACATTTTTATTTTTCCAGCAGTGTATTGGCAATTGCTGGTAACAGCTGCTGCACGTAACTGGCCTCTGTGCTTTCAASTCATTTCCCTCAAAATTGATGTGTAATTAAGAAAGTGAATCCTGAGAATTAAGTGAATAAATTGATTTCACTTTCTAGAACAAGTGAACTCCTGGCTTTAGCTGACATTTAGGAACTGGCTGAGAAAAATGTAGGTCCATGTGCCTGATTTCCATTCATGAAGCATTTCTCTTGCTGCTCTGTGTTGATTCTTGGATCTGTGTGTCATGGCTACTTGTAATAAATGAATATTTTTAGTTCAAAGCCTAGAAGTACACAAATGAGGTTTGCAAAATTGCCTGGTGCTGCTGAGGTTCAGGGCCCAATATTTGCATTGATGAAATTCCAACAACGCGAGGAAGCTGCTAAAGCACGACTCACAGTGTTTGTATAATACACAAGAAAAATATATAGACTTAACTTTTTCTTTAAGGACACAGGTCTGATTCAAACTGAAATGTTTGTAATAAAAAAMCTGACAGTTTGAAAAATTCTGTTTTGGCTGCTCTGATGTGTGCAGCTCCCATCAGGCTCCACAGGACAGATGGCTGAGCTATTTAAAACAAACTCTAACCTTTCCCAAGCAGCTTGTACTATTGGAAACCAGATCCACGCATTGAGAATCTTAATAGCTCCAGTGAGTGATAGTGAAAATCATCTSAAGAGCTGGAAAGGATTTTACTCTCAGCTGGCTCTCAGGCTGCCAGGACAAAAGCTGTAAATGGAAGGGATGGGAGATGACCTCAGGTCACCGAGTGGTTCAGAAAGCACCAAAATTAGCATTTAAATCACCCGTGTAGCCCTTCTTGTTACAAAGGAGAAGCAATGTTGTGTTGTAAGGTGGTTTTTAACAAGGACAGCAATGTTTTTAAGGTCAGGCTGGTGRCGTGTGAGGGCTCTTGGCACGTGGAGGGGTCACAATGTCCCTGTCCCTCCTGTCCCCTTGCAGCTGGTGCAGGACATGCATCYGCAGTGTTCTCACTGCCATGGGGCTTTGCTTCCTGCATTTTCACAYGTCTGGGGATAACCTGCTGAGCTGGAAAATACCCTGTGGCCTGGAGAAAGGGTGTGTGTGCCTGTGTGAGTGTTCCCTTCCCAAAGCAGGGGCTGTAAACACAAATAAGGTCGGTGTGACACACATGGGGGGAGAGCAGAGTGGAGCCCTTTTCACCTCCAAGCAGGTGACATAAAATCCTCCTCCTTGGCTGGCTGCAGCAGCGCCAGGATTTCTGCCAGCCTGTGGAGGGTCTGCTCCACCTGGACCAGCTTGGAAAGAYCCACACTGGACAGTGCCCCTGGACTGGGGGTGATGCTGCTCTCTGCACAAAAAAAAACCCTAAAATCCCTGTCCATGAAAACCAGCCCCACTTTAATTACCCATGCACAAGCAAATTGTCGCTCTGCTTGTTCCAGAGGTGAGCAATTCCCGTGGACATCACTTTGACTCTAACCTGCATTTAGTCAGCTCTGTTTTTCCAGTTCTCAGCACTTGACTGAACAGGTATTATTGAAGGGTGATTTCTCAAATCCAAGTAATGGCTTCAGTCTCAACCCAATCTTCTAGGTTTAATCTGGGAAAAGAAAAAATAGATRTATTTTTTTCAGTTAATTCAACTGGTTTTGAATTTTGTTTGAGGGGGCTTTTTTCAGCCTCTGATCTAGAATTAATGGAATTAGTTGGAATTCTTCCTACACCTTCTCCCTAAGATTAGATTTAAGGATGAGRCATTGCACCCACATGAAATAAATCTCTGCAAACAGGTGCTGCAGGTGCTGTCAAGATTTTCCACAGCTTTAAAGGGCTCTTGCCCCTTACACAGAAGTTTTTATGTGAGAAAGAATGGTGAATGTTGTTRTGGGGCCTGAAAAAGAAACATGCATCTTTCTGGCTGTCATTGCTTCATTTTTATTCATCTTTTGCTCCTTTTCTCTCAGTTTATCCTCTCCTGGGCAGGCAGAGGGTAACACTGCTCTGGAGGAGGCAGATGTGCTGAGGAGTTTCTGTCAGTGTCAAATCTGAGAAGCTGGACAATGGCTCTTCCTCGTGCTGGGATAGCTGGGCATTTATCGTGAAATGCCCCAGAGGAGGGTCTGTAGTAAACCATGAATCTCAGTGGCCATAAGGAAACACCATGAGCATTACCCTGCAGTGAGTGAGCACAGCTTTGCCGTGCTGTGCTGGCTGAGGCTGTTGTGTCAGCTGAACTGCAGGAGGAGGTGCAGCTTTGGGATGTGCAGCTTTGGGATGTGCAGGTTTGTGCCAGCACCCAGTGCCATGGCCCAGCACAGCTCACCTGGGCTTGAGCAGGGAGTGTTTGCTGCAGAGACCTCATCCACATCCTCTCTTAATGGTTTTGTCTTCAGAGAGAAATTGATGGCAAAGCCTTAGGGGTGATAGCTCCATCTTCTACTGGGGAGCTTCCTTTTCCCAAAATGCTGGGTAAGAAATGGGTGTGTGACACTTCTCACTCATGTGGGGATGAGTCCCAGCGACAGCAGAGCATCCCCTGCACAGTGGTGCAGCAAAAAAAGAGGCTTTCAGCACCTGGATGGGTCCCCTTTCTCCATGAGTTTAGGACAAACAGCATTCCTGTGATAAGAGCACAGGATTGGAGCGTGGCTGTCTTTCTTGACTCGTGGCCTGGCGTATCAGGCGGATTTTTCTAACTGCACACAAGCTCTCCCTGTCACCCAGGATGTGCTTTATGACCAGACAGAAAATCATCTATCCAAACTGTTGGGTTAGTGAGAAGCTGCTGTGTCATGAACAAGGAGCTCTGACTGCRTGGGGAGCTTTTCCTTCAAACATTCTGTATCAGTGTAAGAAGGGCCTACCAAAAGATGCTGAGTTTTATATTACCACTGCTAGACCATGGCTCTTTAATTAATAGCCCTGACTGCTGAAGTGTTGGAAAAAGGCTGCTATTAAAAAGAGCATAATTAAAAGGTTGTTTTGGAAAAACAGGAACATCTACTTCTCCATGCTGCCTTCTTGAGAACGAGCTGGCATCATTTGAACCTCAGCACTGGGGAAACTGAGAATGATGGCTCAGCCCAGTGCTGTGCTTGGAGCTCTGGCCAGCACTGGCTTAA
>NW_026624022.1:73141-77209 GCF_030028575.1 Malurus melanocephalus
CCGGTGCCGGGCGCGTTGTGGCTCTCGGATGCCGCTGCCCGGGGAAGCCCCGGGAGGGTTCGTCGCTCGCAGATCGCTGAGGATTCGAGCTGTTATTTTGTTATCTATTCCGGACCGCACGGCGGGTGCGGAACGGCCCCGGGTTTCAGGAGAAGCCGCGTTCCCCGCGCCGCTGCCGTTCCCTGCCGAGTCCCCGTAACCGTGGCTCCGAGTGCGGGCTGAAGGCAGAGGTGCTGCCGGTGGCAGGAGGATTGATAGATGGATGGATGTTCGCCCTACAAGCGCCCTGCGCCCGTTCCCGTGGCCAGAAATGAAGAACTCTTCCCTGGGAAGTTGTCTCGGTGCGGGCGCTGCTGCCCGTTCCCGGGGAAGCAGGAGGGAGATATGTGTGTAAGGTGTGTGTCCCTGGTAGACACCGCATCTTCCCTCCCTTGTTCCTCGGTCTTCAAACACCTCTGAACCCCGGGCTGTGCCGGGAATTCAGCGTTCTCCTGATGTGGCTGTGGTTCTATGGCTGCACACCCTGAATGTGAGAAGCAAATGCAATCTGATCCCTTACTCAGGCCGTAGCTGCCTCAGCAATGTTTCCYTTGATGGACAGTGATCTGCTTGGAATCTTTGTGGAGCCCTCACTTTTTCACTGTTTTCCTGGGGGCAGTTACAGGTATTTTTGCCGTGAGGTCTTCCCCAAAGCAGGAAGGGTTGTGGCACCTTGGTGACTCCAGCCTGCAGAGGATGCAGAGGTGTCATTCCTGCTCTTGCAGCTGGCAAAGGTGCTTGGAGACACACTGACCCCAAATAAGCTCCCCATCTCATTCCAGGTTTCTTGACCTCTTTGAAAAACACAATTGGTGGTGCAGGAAGAGTTTGTGAGGGGGTGAGTCACAGGTGAGGGCTGTACCAACCTGTCACCTGCTTCCCAGGAGCTGCTTTGTGTGTGCCTGTCCTTCTGAGGTGGTGCCAACAGCTCCTTCTACCCGGCTGTCCGGGCACTGTTGCTTTCCCTGCACTCTGAAAATGGAGTGATAAATGTAGGCAGGGCTGGTCATGGTCAATTAGCAAAGGATGCTGCTGGAATGGCTGTGATTAAATGCTCCTTGTGCTGCTGTGGCCATGGAACACACAGGAGCTGTGACATGGGATGGGGACACAGATGGTGACAGTTTGTTATGAGCAATGTATGGGAACCAGGTGAACACAGGTAGTGAGTTTCTTCTGAACATGAGCCCTCTCCYAAAAAGCTTTTGGCAGATGACCTTTGTGTGATGGTCATATGGAGTCAAAATCCCCCCACAATGGCACACTTGTGTGGATATAGCTGCAGGATCCAGACCCATGATTTGGCATCTACATAGTTCTTAAAAATAAAATATTGAAAAAGAGACACTGTTGAGTAAGGTTCTCCRAATCATGAGATTAAAAATAAAGCAGAAGGTTTTTTTTCCTTATTGCTGATTTCTTAGCATTCAGCCTGATCTGGGACCATGTGTTAACCATTTCCCTACATGTAGCATTACTGGAAACTTGTTGGTTGTTTCTAGTAGAAGGTGATCTGTCCATATCTGCCTTAGAGTGAGATAAAAGCCTGTGCAAATCCCGAGCCTTTTATGGCCATTCTCATCTCTAATATGGCTTGGGCTGCCTCAGAGGGTGGCAGAACCTCCAAAAGCTCTGCTCTTCCATCAGTGCAGACCCTCTGGGTGGGCCACAGAGCAGTAGTAGTCTGGAGCAGTCAGTAGTAYGTGGGATGTGCTTCCTCTCCCTGCATCACATTTGCTACAACCACAGTTTAATGGCTTTATCATTCATGTACCAGGACAAAAGTGAAGTGACAGCAGGGCTGTGTGGGAGGGAACAACCAAAGTGTGAAACATGGTGGGGGAAAGAAAGACTTTTCCGAAGTGCTTTCTTTGCCACTGAGAAGATCCTGGAGACAGAGCTTCCCCCATGAAAATGGAGATGGGAGATTCAGAACTGGACACTGCCCTGGCTGTGCTGTCCTGGCTGTGCTGTCCTGGCTGTGCTGTCCTGGCTGTGCTGTCCTGGAGCCCATGGACATGGCGAGTTCAGAGATGGGGAGTTCAGAGCTGGACACTGTCCTGGCTGTGCTTTTCTGGAGCCCATGGACATGGCGAGTTCAGAGCTGGGGAATTCAGAGCTGGACACTGCCCTGGCTGTGCTGTCCTGGCTGTGCTGTCCTGGCTGTGCTGCCCTGGCTGTGCTCTCCTGGAGCCCATGGACATGGGGAGTTCAGAGGTGGGGAGTTCAGAGCTGGGCACTGCCCCTGGATGTGCTGTCCTGGAGCCCGTGGAGATGGGGAATTGAGAGCTGGGGAGTTCAGAGCTGGGACACTGTCCTGGCTGTGCTGTCCTGGCTGTGCTGCCCTGGCTGTGCTCTCCTGGAGCCCTTTTGTTGGTGTTGATTTTGGCAGGTAGGACCTGTAAGGAAATCCTGGAGCTGCAGATCAGGCGAGTGCCCTCAGCCTGGTGCTGTGCAGGGCCACGTTTGCTGTGGCAGTGGCTGCTTTGGCTCCTGTGCTGAGCACGGGGCAGSTCCCACTCCTCAGCCTGTCCTGCTGCCACAGCCTTGCCCATCTCCTCTGCCAGCTTTCCTGACTCAGGGAAATTTAAAGCCATTGGAAAATTGGTGGGCMGAGGAGCTGGAGATGAGGAGCAGTGGTGGAAGTGGCTGGGTGGGGCTGCCTTGTTTTGGGAATTCTTTTTTCCTCCCAGGTGATGCTGGACTCGGGTTTGGAGCAGGGATGAGTCAGGGTGTCCTGGGCAGAGCAGTTTCCTGGGACCAGCACCCAGCACAGTTATCCTGCTGCTCACAAACAGGGTGTGTGTGCAGGGGCTGGTGCTGTGCACAGCCAGCAAACACCAGCAATATCCTCCCCACCTCCCTGTCCACTGCACGGGCAGCTAGCATTGGAAATGTGCTTCTGCTCAATGGGGGAATGCCAGAATCGGGCATTTCCACTTTCAGTTCAGGGAAAAATGTGCTTATTTTCCCTTGCTTTACAGCAGAGTTTCCAGGTGATGCTGTTGGGGGAACCTGGCTGCATYGTTTGGTTTCCTGGCTGTATCAGCTGTGAAAGAAATTGTTCCATGACCTCAGTGAACTTCATTCCAGTTCCCAGGCAGGTAGTGAGGCCCAAGGATTTACTGCTGATGTATTTCCCAAGAGTTACTTTGTGCACAAAGCTGGATTTCCTCTTTGAAATAACAGTGTTTGCATGGTATTAATGATGATGGGAAAGTTATTGATGTCTGTGTATTTTTATCAGGCTCTGGAAGTGTTTTGTGCTGAATGGGCTCTGGTTTGGGGCTGATGGTTTGGGCTGGGAGGACAGTACTGGTGGCAGATGCTAAATGTGCCTTTTCCTGCACAGCTGGTGAATGTGCCCTGTGCTGCTGTGCAAACACCACTGCTCTCTTTGCCRAGGGGTGAGGGACTGAAAATGGAAAAAGGAGAAAACTGAAAGGACACTGAAGCTCTTATATATTAGAAATGTATGAAACTAGATTTTCTCAACTCCCACACCGTGGTTGAATCCAAAAGAGTGGGTGTTGAGAATCTTTTATTACATTTCTTGCAATAGACGTGAATTCATGTATGGTGGGGCTGACTTTTATCTTTCCTAAATTTTGCTTAGTTTGGTGTGATATGAAAATAGAACTTTTCTGATTGGGCATGAAAACATGACAGCCTAACAGGAGGTAGCAAGTAAGCCTTGTGGCTGCTTAGTTTGCTTTTGCTTCACCTTTTCTTAGCAAAGCTTCCACAGTTTCTCAGCCACTAAATATAAACGGGAAGAGATTCCTCATTGCTGCTCAAACCCCCATGGTCTCCAGCACTCTGGGACACCCTGGATCTTTTACCTCCCCTGAATAGCCCTCTCCTCCTCCTCCTCCTCCTCCTCCTCCTCCTCTGAGCGTGGCTCAGTGCAGCTCCTGCAGCCCCTCCTGCTCTCTGCAGCTCCCACAGTGTGACAAAGGATGATGTTTCCATGAATGGGGAATGACATTTCCATGAATGGGGGATGTTTATGTGCCCCTTGTCTGGGCC
>NW_026624022.1:77880-87103 GCF_030028575.1 Malurus melanocephalus
GGTCCCATGAAGAGCCTTTTGGTGTCAGAGCAGATCTGGTTGAGAGCACAGAGCTCTGTGCCACTCGTTCTCCCGTGCTCATGCCTTTGGCTGTGTCCCTCAGCCTCATGTCACCCGCCAGCCCCTGGTGGCTCTGGTTCCTGCAAAGGCTGTGCCAACACCTGCCCTGCCTGTTCCCAGCCCTGATCCTGCTCCTGGGCAGGACACAGCCACGGGAGGTGCCTCTGCTGCTCCTGGGGTTTGCAGATCCTGCTCCAGGTCASAGCTTGCTGGGGAAGCACACAGTTCACTCAACAGCAGATAAATGCTGCTCTGCTGTGCAGAGGGTCAGGCTGCTGACAACGGGCACATCAGTGATATCCCTGACCCTTGGCATTTGATTCCCTTCAGTTTTGTTTCCTGGCCTACATGAAAAGCTGCTGTTCTCCATTCCCAGCCGAGTGTCTCCAGGCGGATTTGAGACAGTTTTTGGTCAGTGCTGAGCRTGGGGTGCTGTTGTCACCTTGTCAGATGTGTTACACAGCTGCTCTGGGCTGGGAAGGGTGGAGGAAAGGAAATGAGTGCTGAAAGCAAAGCTCTCGAGTMTCATGGAGTGTTACAAGAGGGGTTTGGACAGGAACAGGAGCTGTCCCCTCTCTGGGTGTCACTGCAGACCTCCCCCTGCCCTGGTGTCTCCTCACAAGAGGGGAGCACTGGGATCATTCTCACAGTGTGCAATGGCCTCGAGATGCATTCCTCTGGAATTCCCTGCGAACTGTTCCGGGCTGTGGAAACCAAGGGATGGGGTAGGAAGGGTTCAGCAGGGCTCCTTCTGAGCCCCATTGCTTTTCTCAGTGGGGTACWGAGCTCTCAATTCCCCCTTTGTCTTTCCCTGCTTGGCTTCGTGCAGCCTCCAAAACTCTGTACCATGGCAACCACCTCCCCCTGCAGAGGCTCCTCTGAATGTAAAAACTGCACCAACATTTCAYGAATGCCCRTTTTAGAACYGACAWTWAAATGATACTACACTGTTAGGACAMTTTACCATCCCAATGGTGCTGGTTTTAGTGGACCCTAAAACCTGAGCTGTGTGGGGACAGCAGTGGAGTTTGTGAAGTGCTCTGAGATGCTGTGGCATGGGATTTCAGGCTTGGTTTTGTAACAGCTGATGATCACAAAGGCTCTTTTAGTCTTTCAAAGACATGAGTGGACTTTCCTGAAGCCTTGAGTTCCTCCCCCGTGTGAAAGCGAGGGGCAGGCTGCCTGTGCTGCTCAGAACCAGCCCTGGGGTCTTTTCTGTACTGTCCCAARAGTGTCCTTTAAATAAAGTCCCCAGTTTGGTAAGGAGCATAACTAAAGCCTTGTTTGAGGCTGATCTCTCTGCTGCCTCAGTGCCTTCCTCTGCCCTTCCTGCAGAGATGAATATTTGAGCACAAAGGTCGTGCTCTGTGCAGGATTTCCTGCAGCATCCCCTGGTGTGCCTCAGGCACAGCCACACGCTCCGGAGCTCGGTGCCAGCCCTTGATTTCCCCCAATATTTGCCCAGGAGGTTGAGTTGAGTGGCCAGCCCAGAGTGAGTGCCAGGATGAGCTGGCCAAGGAGCAGCTCTGAGCACAGCACAATCGGGCTCTTGTTGTGCCCTGACCTTGCCAAAGGGCACCATCCTGGCACTGCTGGGTTATTCTGCTCCCCAGGATGGGGACAGGCTCCCCCTGGGTGCTCCTCTGTGAGGAAACATCTTATGGTGCTTTTTAATTTACTGATTTGCTGTGACCTGGCAAAGGTTAATCTTTCTCTGCCTGTTTCCTGATCAGCCTCAATTAACCAGCACATCCCTCTCATATCACTGCAGAAACAAAACAAAACCTGCATTTTCTGTCCCCCTGGAGCTGTGTTGGTGTTCCTGGTGAGCCCTGGAGCCAGGGGTGTTCCAGCACATGGCAATCTGGGCCTGCCTTTGCTGGGGCTGGGTTTTGGGGAAAGCTGGGGTGTGCAGGGTGAGTTTGGGGACAGGAATCACCCTCCTGTGCTCACCCTCCTGTGCTCACCCTCCTGTTTTGGGGAAAGCTGGGGTGGGCAGGGTGAATTTGGGGACAGAATCACCCTCCTGTGCTCACAGAGCCTCTGCTCAGCAGCTCCTCATGGATTTGGGCAAATGTGTGCTCAGCGTGGGCTTTGCCATGTCAATGACACTCATATTTAGTATCTTTTATATCTATTATACTTCATGTGTTGGAGCTCATTAAGTTATTAAATGTAAAGTTTATCAGTATGAAACCATTGACCTGGTAAAAAAAAATCAACAAATAGAGAAGAAATCTCTTGCTGCTGCTTGTCCTCAAGTTGGGTGAAGCAGTTACATGAGAGACAAATATTTGAAATATCTTTACAAGACAAACCTCTTTTCCACCAAGACCAATTGTAGGGCCTGTTAAAATCAGGAATGTTTCTGTAGATGCCAGTGGGATGGAGGCTCAATCCTCAGCAAACACAAATCACGTTTTTATCTACAAGAGGGAGAGCAGCAGTGTGTGCATGGAGGGGCAGAGAGCAGCCCATAGAAGGGCAGAGCACCCCCAYCTCCTGCACATCTGGGCTGCTGTGCCTGGACAGGCCTGAAAAATCTCCACATAAAGTACATGGGACCACAAAGTTTTTGGAAAAAGGGAAATAGAATCAAGATTGATCATGCTGGAGTGTGCTGAAGTATGCAGCCTGTCTGATTTTAAGCAGAAGATTATTCCCTAGGACCAACTCTGTGAAATAATCAGTGTTTAAAATTTGATTATCAGAAACCCCAAGSACTTTAATCTGTATAGATGTGCTTTAAAACTTTTATTTGCAGGAACAAGGATGTTTAATTTTTAGCTGTCATTCCATTTATAGATAATCCAGAAAAATGTCAGCCAGCTTTAAGCTCTTGGTGTGTTTAGTCAGTCTGCTCTTTGTTTCCTTCTCCCAGGAAAGGTGAAGTTGTGTGTGTTGTTCTGATGTGCTTCATTGCCACTGAAATGATTGTGGTGTTAAATATGGTGTTAAAACAGCCTCTCCCATTATTTCATTAAGAAGAATTCTAATAACTGAACATAAGAACAACAGCCTCTCCAGTGCCTGTGGCCCCGTGCTAGGTGAAAACATGATTTTAGAAGCTTATTTGTTCAAAATTAAAGAGTGTAACAGTCTGAAAGCCCAGCCTTGTTCCCAGYGTGGCAGCCTTGGATGCTGCTGCTCCCAGCAGAAAGCTCAGCCCAGTGCATTGCCAAGGCTTGGAGGCACTGAAATTTCACTATTTTGAAATAGGGAGGAGAATTGGTAACTGCAAAACACACAAATTTACTGTGGATATGGCCTGGTGAGGGATGGGCACTCAAACTCATGGCACTGCTCCCTTGGTGCATTTCCTGGCTCTCATTTATTGCTGATTTGTGGCATTCACCCTGTTAGAGTCATCAGAAACAACAGAAAAAAAMMWYYYYWARRWCCMWMWWWYCYTTKWTWSMAAAWKKYMWKTACAGTTCAGGGAAGCTGCATTTGRTTCAAGTTCCACCTTTGGATGAACACATTGATAAATGTGTTTGGATTTGTGCTTTCTTTTTGACTGCTGCTTTTCCCTTTCTGCAGAAACTGCAATTCCYATGTGTGCAAAGGACATCAGTGATGATCTGATGAAAGAGTTTGCTTTTCTGTCTGGTGAGTATGGAGARCTTCAACTGTGGTAATTAAATACTGCAGACAAACTCCTTTGCTGTTTGTCACAATGGCACTGCACACRGGGAGTATCCAGTGCCACTCGAAATGTTGTTAATAAAACATTGAGGCAGTTTGAAAGGGCAGATTCGATTTCTGTCTCGTGCCATACTGTAAAATATTTTTACCTCCCAACACTCAAGGCATCCACAAGCACTGTGCTTTGAAATGTATTTCTGTAGATTCCAGAGCAGTGTGTTTATTTGCCCTTGTGGTTCTGGCTTCTTTTGCTGTCCTRTGTAAAGTACACTCAGTAAATAAAGGAAATATCTGGAACTAAGTACATTTGTTTCYCCCACCTGCCCTTGTGTGTTGTGCTTGGACTCAGGGGCAGGATTTGGCTTTGCTTTGCTGTTCTGGGGATGTGCAAAAGCCTCTCTGCCGATGGCAGTGTGTTTTGTGACCCCAGAGGAGCCCCTGGGCTTTGCTGCTGGCCCTCAAAAGCATGGCCAGGGAAACATCCTTGTCTTTTTTCCAGGGGGCAGAGGGAAGGACAAGGCTTGGATTATCACCCTCCCTGACAATGCTGGCTTCAATGAGGTGCCTGARGAGAACGTGTCCAAAGTGTTGACGTACCTAACATCAGTGCCAAGGTATGAGAATCCCTTGGAGCTGGGATGTGCAGAGCTGTGGGTGCTGCCTGGAATGGGCTGGGGGTTTTCAATAATGCCATGAGAGGGGTGAGGGGCTCCTTCAGCTCTCAGAGCACACAGGAGGGATGGATGGCAGCTCTCACAGTGTCCAGGTGTGGCATTGAATCTGCCAGGACCTGCAGAGTGAGCAGTGGACACCATCCTGTGACCTGCCAGCTGGAATGTATCCCTCATTTAGTTTATTAGGTTCCTAATTAACAACAAGCTTTCCTCAAGCTTTGRCGTGTGTCACCACTTAAACATGCCATGCCACTGCAAAATAATCCTTTGGACGTGTACAAATAGGGAGTCATTACTGTGGGAAAAGAGAAATGACCCCAGAGGAGGAGGCTGATGAAGGGAACAAAGTGTTGGGGTCCCTGGCAGCTGTGGCTCACACAGGGCTCTGCACTTTGATTCATGGCCCTCCCAATGCTCCTGCTGAGTCTGGTGCCTCAGTTACCTGGAATGCCTCGTTTTCTTGAATAATGCCAGTTTGGGCAAATTTCCTCCTGCAGGGAGAGCAGGTTGACAGCAGCTCAGCAGCTGCTTTGGAAGAACTATGAAGTGTTAGGCACCTCTGTTAAAAAAAAAAAAAATAAAGAGGCTGTGGTTCCTCTTTTTGTGAACTGTGAGGTTTCAAGGGCTCCTGGGCCAGCAGAGCAGGGCCCTGCCAAGTGTGTGTTGGCCAGAGGGGTTTGTCCTTCGTCCTGCTCTGTCTGGTGTCTCCAAGGCTTCTCATTCCCTCTGAGTGTAAACACCCTGGCATTAGCATGATGAGCAGTCTTGCTGTCCCTGTAATAGGTCAAACTCAATCAAGAAACTAATGAGAGCTGCAAGCTTTCTGGTGATTCAAACATGTCCAGCATGTTTTTAGTAAAACCACTTTAATCATCCTGCTCATCCACCATAACAGCCTGCCCCAAAATCTGATCACTTTAGAAACATCTGCTGCCTCTCTCTTTGGGGCTGAAAGGCTCAGGTGACCAGGCAAAGCTTAACCTGGGTTGAGAGTGGTGGGTCTGTCTCAGCTCTGATGTCTGCTCATCCCTCAGCAGCATCACATCGTGGGATTAGAGCTCAGGCTTTAGCTCAGAAAGTCCCTCCAAGAGGTAAATATTCACCTGCCAGAGGTGTTTTATTTCCTCAGTTATCAGAATTAGATGTGGGTGCCCCAACACCTCCTAACTGTGGATGTGCAGGGGCAGATCCAAAGCACACACACTGTGCCTTTCCTGTGCAAAGGAACTGCAGTGTCCCACCCACAGCAGCCTGACAAAACCAGGGAAAATTGGCAAACTGAGTCTCATGAGGCATTTTCCTCCTGGGAATAATTGTTAGATAAAGGAGATGGATGCTGAAAGCTACTCCTGAGTCCCCGAGGTGAGTGCATTAATACCAGAGCCAGGAGGAAGGTGGGTCCTGTAAGCAAGTTCATTTTTAGGATTTCTGGGAGCTGTGCTGCAGGCAGGAGGCAGAGAGTGGAAGGGCTGTGAAGGAAAAGGAGTGCTGGGTCCCACTTTCTATTCYGTGCACATCCAGCTGAAGATGCTGGCCTGGCTGCCTGCAGGMTGGCTGTGCTGAGCAGCACCTGCACTGCAGGCACAGGGAACTTCACAGGGCCTGGAATCTGCACAAAAGAGACCCTGGGAGTGATAAAGCAGCTCTTTATCCAGGCTTGGATAGAGGATTGTGACAGTGTATTTACAACAAATACAGGTCTTGTTCTCTAGCCTGAAAGAATTTATCTTTTTCAAGGTAAGCTGGAATTTCAGTAGAAGCTTAAAGAAAAAAAATTGAATATCAACTGAACTCAGTTATGGTGTATGTAAGATTGTTATTACAAAATAACTGCCTGAATTACTATTAAAGTAAAATTTGAAAAAAATAATTGAAAAATTAAAATGAATTAATTAATTTTAAATTAATTTTWAAAATCCYTCMGTATATARCACYGGTGTGGCATCACCTTGAGTACTCTGTGCAGTTCTGGGTGCCAGATTGAAACAGGAGGTGAAGCTCCTTGANNNTGTCCAGGGGGCAGCAGGTCTGGTGAAAGGGCTGGAGGAACTGGTCAGACAGGCTAGATTATCACTGTAGGTCCCTTCCTGCTGAAATATTCTATTCTATTCTATTCTATTCTATTCTATTCTATTCTATTCTATTCTATTCTATTCTATTCTATTCTATTCTATTCTATTCTATTCAGTTTAGTTCAGTTCCATTCTATCCCACCCTATCCAATCCCATCCTATCCATCTTTGACTGTCCAGTTTTTTGGTGTTTAGACAAGGCTTTTCCTGTTTCATTTGGATTGGGAAGTGAGCTGCAGCGTGGTTTAGAGCTGTGCTGATGGCACAGAGCAGTGGCACACTGAAGGCTGCTGTTGGCTATAAATACCCCTGAATTTCAATATTGGGCAGGTCGTGACGGCGTGCTCTGATCCCACCAGCAGCAAGGCATCTCTCAGTCCTGTGCTAAATCTCACAACTGCAGGCTCCAGGATCCAATTTCAAGTCTTGCAAAAYATCCCAGGTCTTTATTTTTAGGCTGGTGCATCCTGCAACACATACAAAGTTAAGGATAAGGGTGAAAATGGTGACAAGAAACACCCTGAGAGAAATAATCCTTGCCCTGGTTATGTGTCTCCATCTTTCTGCTSCTGGATGCAAACAAACAGCCCTCAGAGCCTTGGTAGAAAGCATTGATTTATTTTTGTTGTCAGTCTAAAAAGTACATCMCAGGCCTGGAAATCTGATAAACCTGCAAGGCCTGGGTTGGAAATAGTCACAGGATTTCTCCACTGGCCCTAGAATAAATGTCAGATTTCCCACAGTGAGTGTCAAGGCTGTCAGGCTGGGAACTTTCTTCTTTGTTTCTGTGAGGGACTGATAAAAGTGAATTAGCACACTCAGAGGCTGCTCTGTGAGTGTAACCTTGTCCTGAGTAAATGGCTCACTTTGGCTCTTGTTAACTGCCAGTGCACTACAGGCTGGCTGCCTTGTCTAAATTACTTGGATTCTGGGGTTTTTCTTCAGGTTTTATTCTGATGACAACAGYTCTGTGTAAACATGATTTTTTCAATTGCAGACTCTTGGGAAATACCATGGGAAGTCAGGGAGTTGTTTCTTACAGGTCAGAGACATACCTTGTAAAATTTTAGAGTGTGCTGAAAAAACAAAGGGTTTTGGTTTTACCTCAAGCCAAAGGATCCTTTGCCCTGCTCCCACCCACCTGAGTCTCTTAGCCCATGGTGGGGTGAACAGAACTAACAGAAACCCAACCTCTCATGTTGCTTAAATTATTCTGAGCAAAAAAGGTTTTGGCTGAGAAGTCAAGCTCACAAAGACTCGGGCTTTATTACATGTAGAAGTTCTGTGTATGACCCATATGTAGAATTTGGTRTTTATTTTCTCTGCCCTTTGCTTCTACACCTCAAAGCCATTGAATGAATCCAAAGGAGCCCTTTGCACCTTGGGTGTGACATTACAGATCCATAGGATCTGTCAYAGCATAGTTTGGGACTTGGGTGCCTCCACACACCTTCAGTCAGTTGCTGGGAGTCAAATGGAATTGYATTTTTTATTAGCACAACTGCTAATTCCTTCTTAATATATTTGTCAGAGTTACAGCTGCCACAGACCAGAGCAGCAAGAAGTGCACTGAATGAAAGCTCCTGCACTGGCTTCACGTGTCTTCTTTTTATTTTTTATAGTGAATTTGCCAAGTATTGTCTGCCCTGTGATAGTTTTGAGTAATCCACCGTGTGTTTGCCTTGCCAAACTCGGGATTAGCGGGGATGATGCTGGCAGGAGGCTGCTGGCACAGGGCTGTGCCCAGAGCAGACACCTGAGCCACCTCTGGAGCCAGCACGTGTGCTGGGAGCCTGTCCCCAGCACGGAGCTAGGGCAGTGTGGGACAGGGCTATCCTCTTTCAGCATCCACAAAATAAACATTGCAGATATCACCTGAGGATCCTGTAAATACACTCACGTTGGGGCTCGGTGACAGGCTGTGTGCAAGCAGGCTGCAGGTTGTAACTCGGGCTGTGGGCTGGAGGGTGTGCTGTCACCCTGGAGCCAGCCTGGGCTGTTCCCAGCCTGGGAAGGGATATTTGAATTACAGACAGGCCAGGGGGTGTCAGTGCCCCTGCCAGAGCGGGCACCCCGGGCACAGCTGGCTCTGGTGGGCACATGGGGAGCTCAAAGCAGCTCAGAGGGTTTGGGTGTCAGAAGGATGCCCGTGCTGGCTGAGGAAGCAGTGTGAGGTGGAAATGCCTTGGAGCAGGCTCTGCATGCCCGTCCCCTCTGCCAGGCTGGCACTGCCCTGCCCTGCCCTGCCCTGCTGCCATCCCGGCTGTCCCGTGCCAAACCCAGGAGGCACCGCTGGGTCCCATGGGCTGAGCTGGCACCAAGGATTGGGCCCCAAGGGCTGGGCAGGGAGGGCAGGGGGGTCCTGTAGGCTGAGCTGGGCACCAAGGGCTGAGCACCAAGAGCTGGGTACCAAGGGCTGGCACCAAGGGCTGGCACCAAGGGCTGGGCACCAAGGACTGGGCACCAAGGGCTGGGCACCAAGGACTGGGCACCAAGGGCTGGCACCAAGGACTGGGCTGGGCACCAAGGGCTGACCAGGGAAGGCAGGGGGGTCCTGGGCCATCAGCTGGGGGAGGCTGCTGGGCACCAGGAGTGCTGGGCACAGCTCCTCTGGCTCTGCAGGGCCCTGCTCAACAACAGTCTGGGTTTTCAGAACCATCTYGTGTCCAGCAATCTGCTGTCACCACCTTGAACACAATTCAAAGGCGATGCTTCACAATCACAGAAAGATTGGGGTGGGAGGGAGCTGGGGGATCACAGAATCAGAGAATG
>NW_026624022.1:87468-89953 GCF_030028575.1 Malurus melanocephalus
AAGGAGATTTCACAACCTCTCTTGGCAGCGTGTTCCAGTGYGCTGTCACCCTCAGRRGAAAGACATTTTTCCTCAYATTSAGATGGAATTCCCTGTGTTTCTGTTTGTRCCATTGCCCCTTGTCCTGTTGCTAACCACCACTGGAAAAAGTCTGGGTGCTCAGGAAAATTTTTTCAAGGGGAGTTTCAGGAACTGTAGAAATACTAAAATGTGGGTTGCATTCCATGTTCTTGGGTTCGGGGTATTTTGAGAACAGAGACACATTTCCTTGAYACCAGAATGTTTGCATTCCGTGTTCTTGGGTTTGGGTTTTTTTGGGARCAGAGTCACTTTCCTCAAAATACTATCTGGTTATTGGGATTCTCATATCTTGCAGCCAACATGAGTCTGACACTAAATTTATCCTGATCCTGGATAGAAGACTGGATACATGGACATCACTCAAAACGACTCTCCAAAAAATAGCAGTAAGTTCTCTTTAATGTTAATTGCTTTTAATGCACTGTCAYCATGCCCATGTTTTCTTTCAGAAAACACTGGGAACCAGGAGCAGTGATGCTCCTGCTTTCTCTCTAGGTAGTAGTTTGTTTTATAGCCCTGTAATTAATTTGAGTGCATAAATGAGCTGTTTGTGTATTAATTTGCTCGTTTGATCTGTTTGCTGGGTTTTATGCTCTTTTAGTGTTTTGTGCCATGTTCTGTGCTTTTGATGGATGGAAAATTTGGCTTCATATATGTTCTTTCTAGGCACTGGTTATTAGTGAGACTGTCTAATTGTTTGTGACAGAAAGTTTTAGGTCCTTTGAACAGGCTTCACAAGCATTTGTATGTGGGCATGGGTGGAAAAATCTCTTTTTAAAGTGCATGTATCCATTCATATATTTGAAATGATCTAGTAYAGATGTGCTGCACTTTGTTAGCACAGAGCTGGTCTGAATGCAGCTCWCAGGKGAGGTTCTGCAATYCTGCACTGCATTGTGCSTGTTGGAATCAGAGCCTGGAGTTASCAGAGCAGGGCATGAGGAGYTGTGTTTGTGGGTGCAGGGGCAGCCAGGAGCTAACACACAAATCCTTTTCCAGCCAGACCATGCCGTGTGTCATCAGCAGTGAAAATATTCTGGGTGCATTCATTTCTGCATGTAATCATTGAATGGTTACAGACATTGGTCCGTGTGATAAAGAATGGAGTAAAGGRTGTGTACTGAGACAGAAAACTCCTACCTGATGCTGATAAAGTTAGATCTTAGAGTATTTTAGATTGTTAATTCTRGTAAAGCTGAAGTTGCTGTTACAAATACCTGTCTGTGATGGCATTTTGGTGGTCAGCATCCTGTAGGAGGAAGAGAGGGTTCCCTTTCTGCAGTTTGAGTAAGACACCACTAAGAGTATTTTTGGTTCTGATTTTTCTGAATGTTATAAACTGAATTTGCAAGTGTGGTTTCCATACCACTAGAGAAGAAGCAGCRTTTAAAAAGTAGTTCTTTAAAGGGATCATGAAAATTCAGTTCTGCTGCCAGTGTTTGAACAGGTGCTGGTACCAAGAGCATCTTTTAAGGGTGATGTACTTGCTTTGCATAGTCTGGAAGTTTCAAATGGGAAAAAAAAATCCTGTCCTAATTTGTAGCTTCTACAGAAGTGTCATTTATTTTGTGTTTAATAAGAAAATTTAATTATTGTGTGACCTTTGAGCACACACCCTGTACCTGTATGTGCTGTGTCCATGTGGAGCAGTGACTTTGCCTGCAGTRTCAGGGCTGTCCATGCAAAGAATGGGGAGGTGCTCTGTGCAAACAGGGAGGAGAAGCAGGAAACCAATGTCCACTAAATCTTTATTGCCTTAAAAGCAGGGTCTAGACCTAAAGGCTTGTCTCTGTGTCCAGGAGGTGTAAGGRCAAAAAATTAAATCTTGATTTCTTTCCAATTACACATCATAAGCCCTGATGCAATTAAAAAAAATGCACCTTTTCTGATCTTTGTATAATTTTGGAGTAAAGGAGTGCCATGAAGCTGAATTTAAAATAACAGAGCGTGTCCTATTTTTTCACCATATGTATATGCAATTGCAGYTCTGCGGTTGTGCATCTGATCTTGAAAATTTTTCTATCACACTGTACAGATTTTTGTTTTAACTCTTTGTGTATGSCTGTAACTGCCTCGGCAAACCAGGATAACGCTGGCTTTGGGAAGTGATGCCGGGGTCAAACCTCGGGCTTTGGCCGGCGCATCTTTCCTCAGTTTCCTCCTAAAGCATTAGACAGCTTGAAAGGCACCTTGGAGATAACGGCAGGGGGGAAAGGGAAGGGTGAAAGCGCTGAGAGCCCAGTCCTCGCAGGAAGGAGCGTCTGCAGGATGATTTTTGGCATTCCACCTTAAAAGCGAAGCCGGCGCTGGGAAGGAGAGCGGGGCTGCGAGCCGGGTGCCGGCAGGGCTGAGAGCAGGGACAGCGCCGCTGCCATCCCCGCATCCCCAGCATCCCCATCATCCC
>NW_026624022.1:90748-95688 GCF_030028575.1 Malurus melanocephalus
GGAGGTTAAAGGCTCAAATTAGCAGTACCTGGCATTTTGTTGCACGAGTTTTCCTTTAAGGGGCAGCAGAAAGTCATTAACTTAATTAACATGTATAAGGACTCCAGGCCTCAGTCTGCAGTGCTCAGAAACAAACTTACTGGCAAATAGTACTTTTAAAAAAATATTTATTGATTACCAACCTCATGGATGCCCCAGTGTACTGCAGAGAAGAATAACCTCTGAAAACTGAGTTCCTAAAATTGGGGGTAAAAAAATGGCACTGAATGTGTCCAAATGAGATATCCAGTAATGAGGCAATAATTGTGATGCTTTCAATGCATGTCCTTTCTTGTGCTTTATTAGCCCAGTTCGCCTGTATTGATTAAATCAGGGCTCTCTGTGTGGTTATAGTTMAGTGTGCATTTGAAAAAGTTGCTGAACTGGCCTTAAGGTGTCTCAGTGTGTCCTGGGAAGGGGAGGGATGCTGTGAGCAGGAGCTGTGCTCAGTGAGACAGTTCACAGTGATGAAATGGTGCCAATTGCCTGATTTGGTGAATTGTGCTGGTACTTTTCTGCTTTTCCCGGTGTGCTGCAGAGGGCAAAGGCTTTAGARGGTTCTTTTGGTCTTTGTTACATAACCTCAGGTTTATCAAATGCACAGGATTCTTTTTAGTCTTACAAATGGTAAGATAAAGCATAAGGCAAGATTAAGAACTCTTTTGTCTTTGCTTTCTTTAATATATTGAGGGAAAGTTTTTTTTGTTTTTTTTGCAGCAGCAGTACCTTCAGTATCATTAAAGTTCAGTTTTCTGGAAACTTATCTACACTTCAGCCCTGAGAAAAACTAAAATTGTAACGACGATTAAAACAGATACAGTCCCTTCAGCAATGTTATATTGAGGAATTGTTGTTCTATGGAGTTTTTTTCTACCATTCCCTCCTTTCCCTGTCTCTGTGAGGGCACAGGGCATGGGCTGCCTGTGTTATTTGTTGTGTGAGGGCTGCCTGGGTCACTTTGCAGGGAGTTGAGTTCCCTTTGGAGCTGAAAAAGCAGGTTTTGGGGCAGGGAGCTGAGCCCACATTTCCCTGGGTACACCTTATCTCAGAGCAGCAGGGGCTAGGGGCTCCATGGCCAAAGGGGCACCCCTTTGTCCTGTCTGTGGTGTGATGGGGATGGGGGCTGTGTCCTGGGCTCTCTGCCATCCCTGTGTCCCCAAAGAGAGCACATTTTGGGGGTTTCCTGCTGCCCACGTTGTGTGCAGCACSAGCACAGCRCCCAGGGCCTGSAGCCAGCACAACTCTCTGTTATTTAATGGTTTGCTCTTGTTTCCAATGCCACATCTTTGTCCCTGGCACCGCTCCTGTTCACTTCCAAARGTTATGAGTTTGTCATTTCATTCACAACAATTGTATTTTTTTTTTCCTGCTCCTACTTAAAATAACGGCAGATCAATATATTGGATTTATGTGGTTTCTATGATCCTAAAAGTCACTGGAAGCCACAACCTGCCCCTTCCTACCCCAGAAAACAGAGAAAATGAGTGACAGTGCAGTTCATGGCTGTGAGATCTCAAGTGTAACTCAGGCCTGTTTTAAACAACACCAATGCATGTTCATGGGAGTGATCTTGGGTTTGAAGGCACAGGTGAAGTGCCCTGAAGTGCCAAATACCCAAACATGTTCATTACTCTCACCCTTGGTATAGATATTATTATGTTTCATGGAGGAGGATAATACAAGGAGGAATATATGGAGAAATGTAACCTGGCCTGGCAGGATCTCAGAGCAAATCATGTCTTAATTAACWCAAGTCTTTGCATAACGCACTTATCCATAATTTAATGATGAAACTCCTACTTTCTTGAAAATTCTTTTTCATTCTCAAGCACCCTTTTCACAGTTCTATTTTAAAATGCACCTGCCAACCATATGCTTGAAAARAGGCTCCAGCAGTGTAGACAGGAAATTCCAAATTCTTGCCACAAATTAAATGTTGCCTGGTAATTACCAAGGGCAAGATGAGTGTGCTTGATGCAGTTATGGCATGATTAGCAAGTTTGGCAATAAATTCTGCTTCCTCAATCTGTCATTCCTCTCAATGTTCCAGCCCTCTGTTCCTGCTAAGTTATAATTTCTCTCTCCAAGTTATAATGATGAACAGTGTATGTATTATTGGAGTTTTCAGTTTTTTCCAAGGGGCAGGGCTGCACTTCTGCCTGCTCCAAAGGCAAATGGGGCTGGACAATCCCACCACAGTTCTGTCCCACAGCTCTRAACCTCTCACAGTGTCTCCCTCCCYGKTTTAGAAWTAAGAAAATCCTTTCAGGAGCAATCAGAAAAAGAAAACCCCTGTGCTTTTGGGAGCTGTTGTTGGAGCTGCCCTGTCCTCAGGTGAATGTGCTCTGTGTTTCTTGCAGGCCTCCTTCCCAGGGAACCTGCACTTGGTGATGGTTCTGCGTCCCACGGGCTTTTTCCAGCGCACCTTCACTGACATTGGCTTTCGCTTCAGCCAGGAGGATTTCCTGCTCAAGTTACCGGTACGAGGTGKGAGAGGCTGCTGTGCCCTGCAGCTCAGGGCTGGCACTGTCCCACTCCTGCTGTCCCCAGAGAACGAGGACATGGAGCCACTGGAGAATGTCCAGAGGGGACACGGAGCTGCTGCAGGGCTGGAGCCCCTCTGGAGCCCCTCTGGGAGAGCTGGGGGGSYYMWYYKGGGRAGGRRARGRWYCMRGGRRRRSYYMRRRSCCCYTTTKGGRSCYKRRRGGGSYYCMRGRRRRSYKGRRRRGGRMYKGGGGACAAGGGATGGAGGGACAGGACACAGGGAATGGCTTTTCATTGAAAAAGGGTAGATATAGATTAGATATTAGGAAGGAAACCTTCCCTGTGCKGRTGGCAGCCCTGGCACAGGGKGCCCAGARAAGCTGTGGCTGYCCCTGGATCCCTGGMRRTGTCCAAGGCCAGGCTGGAGCACCCTGGGACAGTGGAAAGTGTCCCTGCCCATGGAAGAGGGACTGGAAACTTCATAATCCCCTTCCAACCCAAACCATTCCATGTGAAGAGTAGCCAGGAAATTGTTKAATGTCTGAAAAGTCAAAAGACATGTCCAGTGGAGCTTTTGCTATGAATTCCACCCATATTCATGCAAGTGTAGACTCCATACCAACATAATGTTGGTATCTATTCCTAGAATAGCAACTGAAATGAGCTTATATTCTCAGTTCAAAATTTCCAGACTTCTAAAACCACCTGGATTCTAGGATATGAGAATAATTAAGAGAAGTAAATTTTATATAATCTAAGGTTGATGCTATTACAAACACAGAAAACAAATTAATGCTTAATGCTTTCCTTTAGCAAACAGCATGGCTTTCACAACTTTACATTTTTCACTCTAAAATGGCTGTTCTTTGTACAACTTTGAACATTCCTGACACGTCCTATGGCAGATCAAGGCACACAAGAAATCATGAGTATATATTTATATKAAATTGGTCTATGCTTGATAACTTATTAAAATGGGTGTGTTCTTCCAGTTTACTGATCATCCCTTGCTTAAACTGCATCACTTTTGCTTGCAGCCCTGTTCTGCAGCATCTCACTGTGCTCTGCATTTAGGAAAGAAAGAGATCAGGGGTGGCTTGTTGGAGTGGTCAGATACACCAAATAAAAGCTGTGCTAAGCCATACACATAAGAAGAAAGCCCTGATGCAGGAGAATATTTAGAGAAAACTCAGTTTTTAGGTCCCTAAAAGATCTGTATGCTCGGTGTGTGTCTGGCTGGGTGATGTGTGTGTCTGGCTGGGTGATGTGTGTGTCTGGCTGGGTGATGTGTGTGTCAGGCTGGGTGATGTGTGTGTCAGGCTGGGTGATGTGTGTGCTGGGTGTGTGTCTGGCTGGGTGATGTGTGTGTCAGGCTGGGTGATGTGTGTGCTGGGTGTGTGTCTGGCTGGGTGATGTGTGTGTTTGGTGTGTGTCTGGCTGGGTGATGTGTGTGTTTGGTGTGTGTCTGGCTGGGTGATGTGTGTGTTTGGTGTGTGTTTGCTGGGTGATGTGTGTGCTGGGTGTGTGTCTGGCTGGGTGATGTGTGTGTTTGGTGTGTGTCTGGATGTGATCCCAGCTAACAGCAGTGCCCTGTGTGCAGGTTGTGATGCTGAGCTCGGTGAGTGACCTGCTGACCTACATCGATGAGCAGCAGCTGACCCCGGAGCTGGGGGGCACRCTGGAGTACTGCCACAGCGAGTGGGTCATCTTCAGGACCGTGAGTAGGGCTGGGCATGGGTTCTGGGGGTGTGGGGATYGCTGAGGAAGGGTCTCAGTCAGAAATGGAGCACTGGTGGCTGAAAGTAACCCCTGGAGCCAACTGCACCTCCTGGGTCAGAGCTGCAGAGGAGCCTTAGGGTGGGTTTGTGGGTTTGCAGCTTGGTGATTGACTCCCTCCAGCTCCCTTTGAAACTGCTRYGAAAGATCTGTCCAAGAAGCCAAAYACAGCTSTAAAACCTCACTACTGCAGGTGGTTCCTAGTGTGGGTTAAGCAGATGAGAAGAATAATAGAAGAATTACAGGAATATGTGAGGTGGATCTTGTGGTGGTTTCTGCTGAAGATCTCCAGTGTGTGGTGGGAACAGAGCGTGCAAGAGCAGCAGAGCATGAGGTGTCTGTGCCCAGTGCCATCCTGTTGTCACTCAGTCTGCACTGAAGCTGTCCAGCCAGATGTGGGATGGGATGTCCACTCTGTGCCTGGACACTGCCCAGCCTCTCTCAGAGCTCTCTGCTGGGCTGCCCTCGCACATCAACCCCAGCTCTTCACCCACTGCTGCTGAGCTGTGGGACTGAATGGCCCCTGTGTCCCCCAGGCCATCGAGAGCTTTGCCCTGACRGTGAAGGAGATTGCCCAGATGCTGCAGTGTTTTGGCACGGAGCTGGCTGAGACAGAGCTGCCCGAGGACATGTACTCCATC
>NW_026624022.1:96397-101554 GCF_030028575.1 Malurus melanocephalus
TCAGCAGTCTGGAGGGATGGATTGTGCCCTGCTCCCTCCAGCTGCTGGATCTTCCTGGGGACACTTGAGGGAACTGTGCTGGAGAGCATCCGAGGTGAAGGTTTTCGTGTGAGCACATGGTAGAGAGCATTCACCATGTGATCCCTGTCTTCATCTGAGCCTTCAGGTTTTAACTTAAACATCATTTGTTTCTTGAATATTTAAATCTTTTTCAACTCTTTGTGATTGTGATCAATATTATGATTATTRTTATTATTATTAGTGCAGYTGGTGGMAGGTTTGGTGCTGCTTTATCAGGCTGTTGTCTCCTGTATCCTGCATCTTTCAGGGGACAGCACAGGCCTGTCCCCAAATCGTTGTTTCAGAAGCAATAACTGTGTTAACTGTGGTTCTGTGTGGCTGAAGAATGAGCTCCTTTGCTTTGTGACAGGTTTCATTTACCCAAGTCATAGAATTACATCTATTTCAATTTATAATCATTTGTCATTCATRTGACAGTGAGTTCCCAGAAAGCTGCTTGTAAGAAATACTGAAAATGTCATCCTAACCGTGCTGTGTGCAGCATAAATGCATTTGTGCAGGTTTGGGAAGGGTCATTGCAGGCACTGCCAATGGGCCTCTGTCCCTTCTTTGGAAATGAGACACTGATATAACAGCAGCTACACCTATTGMCACATGATTTAATGACTGAAGCTCCATGCTCAGGGCTGGAGCCACGGTGTAGAGGGCAAATATCAACCACACAATGTAAAACCATCAGCAATGCCCACTTCTCTCTGTGGAGAAATAAAACACAGCACGTGTGTTCATTTGCATAGAAAGCACTGCAGCACTCAGTCCAAACCATCTGTTGCTTTTAATTCCTCATCTATTAATTTCAAATATCAAAACCACTTGTTGGCTTTTGACTGGAATGAGGTCTGTTGGTTTTTTTTTCTTTTGATCCCTCTAAGGCCATGAAACACGAAAGCAGAGGAGAAATTGCACAGATTGTGGTGACAGCAAGACATTTGTCTCTCTCATGACAAACCTGAGACTGGTACAGTTGATTCCTGAATTCAAATAATTACTCAATCAAAATAATTGATGTAGCTGTGGTGCTGAATAGAAGCTGGCTGTAAGCACAATAGAAAAAATGACAGAAATTAATTAAACAGAGTAACTAAGAAATAAACCCCATTGATACACTGAACAGAAAATGTCCAGKTAACACTCATTTGACAGCTGGGCTACTTTGTTGTGTGGATAATGAATGGCTTTGCATCCAAAGAGGAATGTTTTGCATTACACAGGAAGATATTACAGCAGTCACSAAAGAGGGAAAGCTGCTTTTGAGCAGTTTTGAAGAGCCTGACTCTGGGGAATGCASTGAGGACCAGCAGCAGGAGAGGCCYGGGGACTGGGAGACTGTGAATCGGTGAGTGCACTCTGTTCCTGATTTCCCTGAGTTTTCAGTGAAAACACTCCAATTATTCAGGTGTAGATGTGTTATTTAGGCCACCTAACAAAGACAGAGGTACCAGGATTTTTCTGCAGTCCATCAGATTGCAGAATTCTCTCAGGACTTTGGCTTGCTCTGGTTTTTGTCCCCACTGTTGCAGATGTAGGCTTCTCTCCCAGGTTTTACCCTAAAAATTGGAGACAGCAACTGCTGCTTCACACAGGTGAAGCAGTGATGATTTCATTTCTTCACACATCTGCAGTGATGATTTCATTAAAACTCAGARATCATCTCAAGTCATATATACATGTGTGTTGACTTCTGAGACTTGGATCCAGAAGATCCAGGTGATCTCTAGGTCTTGTCCATCTCTCCTTGTCCCCATTTGCAGATTGTTCCAATCCTGTCCTTTTTCTGTGCCCAAGGTTACTTGGTCAGCTGCGTGAGATGGAGACTGCTTTTGATGGCTTCTGGGAAAAACACCAGYTAAAAATGGAGCAATATTTACAACTCTGGAAGTTTGAGCAAAGTTTTCAAGAGGTAGGAGGTGCTTCCAGTGCAGGAAGAAGGGAAAGCTGTAGATCTGATGGAGGGGAGAGAAGTTGTTATGCTTTTTATTCTGAGTGTTTAATTTCTGCTGCTGTTCTTTGACTGTGGCTGCTCTAGCTGGCTCGTGGACACTGCTGTGCTTCCTCATTCAGAGCTAATTTAGGTATCACTGCCCTGCAGCCGCCTGGGTTTTGCTGATGGAAGCACCTTTGAATATCGAAATTAGGTCTTGGACGCCAGTTGTATTATTGGATTTGGCCATSTTAGCTAAAGTGTGATTAATTTTGGTCTCAGAATGATTTTGTGTGGGTGCTTTGTACCCTCTTGCAGCATTCTTCTTTGTGTTTAGGTCAAGAACGCCATTGAATTTTTAATGGGTCAGCAAGCAGAGCTGCCTGACACTGGGGACAGCATCCCCCAGGTGAAAGAGAGACTCAAGGACTTGGAGCACTTCGATRGCATGGCTCAGGTGAGATAACCTCACACACAAACAGGCACTGATGAAACAGCAGAGCCACGTTCTGTGTTTGTGGTGGGAGGTGTTTGCTGAAATTACCTGTTCTGGTGTAATTTGTTGGTAAGTGGCACCATGAGAGGATCGATTTCATGTCTGCTCTGTGCAGCAACGCTGTGATCACTCTGAAAGCCAGGAACAGGGTATTTAATTATCATAGTTAAAATGAATTGCTGAGCCACCGTGAAAATCCGGAACAGATAAATGTCTGAACRTGGGGGAGGCGTGGGATTTAATGAGCTGGGAGAAGAATTATTTATATTTTAAGTGCTTTAGCTGTGCTAATAGGCAGAAACTTGTTACCAGGCACATGGAGTTGCAAAAAAAGTTGTATCCTGACGTGTCTGTGACTTGAACATAACATATGGGTGAAGATGGGATGGAGGGGAAAGAGGAGTGGAGAGAGATGATTCACAGGAGCTCAGCTGAGGATGTGACCTTTGCAAAGGGGTGGGCGTGTGGGTCAGCAGAGCAATCCCGAGGGATCTACACAGAAGAGTTCTAGGGATGGGTCTAAGGCTCCCTGGCCATTTGGAWGAAATGTTTATGGAGAAAGGGAAAAGGAATAAAAGGCCAGGCAGGCRGGGTGCAGCAGGAAAGGCAGCCCTGGAGAAACCATGACCTTCACACGGAGCAAGGTGTGCAGAAAAGATAAACCTGAATGACTGCMATTCCCTTTGGTGTTCATGAGCACAGTGTGCCTAAACTGGACAGCAGCTGCACTTCATCCAGGGCACAGCTCCTGGAGAGGCAGTGAGGCATTGCCAGCAGGCACTCACAGCATTGCTAGGTTGGTGAAATATTGTTTTCTTCATGGATAGCAAAAGTTTTTCCTGCCAGATGGTGGGTACCATTTTATCCTGTGTAAGCCACCCACTCTGGCTGTCCTGATGGCCCCATCTCCCTGGAGGGATGGGGATGTGCCTGTTGGCATTTGTGGATATTTTGGCATTATTTCTGTCAGKSTGTGATCCATTYTCCCCTTTCCCTGCAGGATCTGATYGGGAAGGCTCAGGTGGTGATYCTRCATGGACACCAGCTCGCAGCCAACCACCACTAYGCCCTGAACCTCATCTGCCAGCAGTGCAACGAGCTGCGGCACCACGGAGACCTCCTGGCTGACGAGATCAAGAGGAAGCAGATGCACCTGCAGAAGACCTTGGATCTCCATACCCGCCTTCAGCAGGTGGGTTCAGGGGCACGGTGCTCTGGGCAGCTTCTCCATGGGGTCAGCCTCTCTGCTTAGCTGGAACATCTGCAATTTGCAGCTTTTCTTCAGCAGTAATGGCAGGAAGGTGCTCCCCAGAGGCTGGAGGAGTGCCACACTCCTCTCTGAGCTGGGGAAGTCAGCAAACAGGTGTCTGGAAGGTCAGCAGARAGAGGGGGACATCTCCAAAGGGCACTGCAGAGCACCGAGTTCAGCTGCTGCTCTTGGTTGTGCTTTCATGCTCCATCCACGTGTTAATTGCCTTTGGAGGTTTTCATGCCCAGTGCTACAGAGGTGATGCTTTCAGATAAACTCCAGCCCCTTTTTCTGAGTGATTTTTAAAGAGTGAACATAGCAGAGTGTAAAATAATGTGACAGATTGGCAGATAGGCACAGCTGCTGTGTTCCAGCATGGAAGTGGAGTCATGTGGCTCCAACGCTCTTTGATATCTTAATCAGCATCAAATACTCATTTAGGGGAATTCACGCTRATTAGGCCAGAAGGCACAGGGCTGTAATATGCTCGAGGCCAATTAGGAGAAGCAGTGCAGTTTGACCCTGTTGCATTTCCCATTTTGGGGAGCTCCAGCCTTGCACTGATCTGTGGGGTTGGGCAGTCCCTTGGCCCCTCTCAGCTGCAGGACAGGGGCATTTCTGGGGCTCCTTGCAGTCCTGGCTGCTGCTGGGGTCTGGCTGGTCCTGCTCTCTGTGCTCTCCCTTCCTTTCACAGTTCTGGCCATTCTCAGCTGTTGGTGGCTGAGTCCTCTCTGCAGGGTGTGAGTGTCGGCCCAGCCCAGGGCAGCTCTGCACTGAGCCAGGCATTCAGCTCAGCACAGCTGCCAGTCTCACTGGAAGCTCCACRGTGCCCACTGCAGCTTTCCCAGCTGCAGAAATAAAGATCTGCTCATCCCTCGGGTCAGCTGTGCACTGGTACTTCCCTGTCAGTTCTGTTCCTAATTTCAGCCAGCTACAAGTGGAGCTGCTTGGCTGGAGGACTGCAGTCACCTCACAGAACAAACGTGACCTTTCTGCTTTCCAATCAAAGCCCAGTGACTGCTGAGGCCCCTGGGGGTGCTGTTCAGCCCCATGCAGATCCCATAAATGCTTTGAGAACCTCGTTGCAGTGGCAATGCCACTGAGGTGTCACTCCCTGTGCTGTCCCCAGGCTCTGCAGTGCTGTGATGAAGGTGCCTACCTGCTCGCCAACCAGCAAATGGACAAGTGCCAGTCCAAAGAAGGTGCTCAGAAAGCACTCCAGGACATTGAAAGATTCCTGGAAAGCTCTTCAGCCTACTTAAACTATGATCCCCAAGCCCTACAGTACGATTTTGAGTCAGTCCTAACATCTGAGCTGAAGGTAAGAGGCATCTCCAGTTTCTCGTGGAGGGTGAGGACGGACCATGTGGTGGTGTTGTCACCTCTGTGGTCCTGTTGGGTCAGAGTGCA
>NW_026624022.1:102234-104157 GCF_030028575.1 Malurus melanocephalus
TGTGAGTCTGGTGTCTCTCTGCAGTGCCAGATCCAGTCAGTGCAGGTGAAGCTGGAGAACGTTCGCAGCATGTTTGAGAGCCGACAGTCGTGCTTCAAGAAGCTGCTGGACAAACACGTGAGGCCCGTCCAGTTGGTCGCTCCTCGGCCAGAAAACCCACCTAGATCAAAGTCACCCTTGTTCTCTCCTAAACATGGTAAAATATTGGGGAATTATGGTGTTTTCAGCTGATAATTTTGCTTTGAGGTAGGAAGAGTAAGGCTCAGGATGGCTTTGAGAAATGAACTGAACATTGCTGGCAGATACAGAGTTAATAGACAGTGTTAAATATAAACCAGGTGATTTATTGTCTTTCCCAWTTTTGTGTCAATGTTCCCATACCTGTGTGGAAGATGAAGCTGGTTGCTTGTTCTTTATTTCCACTTTTCCTAGTGAAAAAAGAGCTGTAATAGTGCACACCTCCAGTTCTGCTTTACTGGCATCCTGCTGGGCTGGAAGCTGGTGAATTAATACTACAGGGAAATAAAAGAGCAAGGTTTATAAATTTATTAGCTTGCCTATTCTCTGTGGCTGTCTGGAGCTGGAACTGACATAAAGTTAGACTGATGTTTGCAAAGGAGCTTGGAGAAACGAGGAGCTCAAATCTCATGAACAGAAATGAGCTGGATGCTTAACTCCTTTTGATTCCTTCAGGGYGTCTTCCTTAAATCCCAATTGTGGAATAATTAATGCCCATAAAGGTACAAATTCTCATTGAGCTGAGGTCACTGAATGTTCTGCCCTAGTTTTGGTAATGGGATGTGGCACCATGTTAGCTCTAATAATGACATTAAAACCTTCATCCTTGGCTGCCCTGAATGGATCAGACAGAATTAAAAGGGATTCCAAAGTAGTGTCCACGTGTTTTCAACCTAAGTTATGTCAGAATATTAAATTCTGTGATCTGACTACACAAAAGCAATGAAGCATTTGTGTTCTAACACAAGGTTTTTGTGATGAATTAACCAGTATTGGTTATGGTGAGTTGTAGCAATGTCATACAGCAGCAAAAGCTGCCTCAATTCTGGAAATGAGAAATGTAAATAGTCAGGTGCAGGGGTGGAATGAAAACAGATGCAATGAGGGAAATTCAGCTACTCGAGATGCAGGCCAGGGCAGCAAATAATCCCAGACTTTCTCTCTCCAGGCTGGTGCCGCCCTCTCTAAAGCACATTACCTTCTGAAGCCCTTTCCTCAATCAGTAAAAATGCTGAGCTTTGCCAGTTTTCTGGAAAGAGGGAAGGGTTAAAGACAAATTATTGCTTTAAAGAGTGGTGGGAAGGGGTGGCCACCTCTGTGTGATGTTGAGAGGTTGTGGTCACTCAGCTGCACTTCGTGCTTTTATGGGTGCGAGTTTTTCCAGCAAAGGCWCTCGTTCACCTGCCAAGCACAGGTATCCTCCATTAATCCTCTTCTGAAAGCCATGATCAAGTGTGGGAAAGACAAAAGGCTCCTCTTTGGATAGATCATGGCAAGGRAGCTTTTTAAAAAGGCCTGTGTTTGATAGCAAACATCAAACTGCTGCTGGAGCGATTGCAGTGTCAAAGGCACACGCTGAGCCCTGCTGGGAGWGCTTTGAGATGGATGGTTTGTGCTGTGGATTCAAACCAAACCAACTCTGAGCACATCACTGTCGTCCTCTGTTTCTTTCTTTCTTGTATTTCTGTGCCCCTTTTCCCCCCTTCTTTCTTTGTCTGAGGACAGATGATTCCCCTTTTATGTTTGCCCTGGATTTGAAGCCTGTCTGAGAAATGTGATTTTAAATTTTAAACCATTTGTGGGGTGGGGAGAGGAAGAGAGTGAACCTGTCCCACCCTGAGCCCTGAAGTGTGGTGAGATGTACAGGAGTGTCCTGCAGCCCGGGGTAGGGTCACTTGGGCAAGG
>NW_026624022.1:105407-106674 GCF_030028575.1 Malurus melanocephalus
CTTGTGAAGTGTTTGAATGATGCCATATAACTCATTGAAGGGATTGATGCTTTATTTTTAAGCTCCCAGTTTACCTCTTTAGCCCAGTTACAACTTTATTTACTGACAATATCAATAAATTTGTGCAAGATGGAGAAAGTTTATTACAGCTGAGCATCTTGCCCTGTGCTCATAAAAGCAGTGTCCTAGTAGGGGGTGTTCTTTTTTGTAGTTTATTTGCTTTTTTTGGTTTTGCTGTTATCATATGCTCAGGCTGCAGGGACTTTGTTGGGTTTTGATTCCCGTGTTCGCTTAGTGGGCATTTTGTTCTTTCTAAATATTTGTACTTTATGGCCTTCATGACCGTGTGGCATGTGCTATTTGGAATTATTATTGTTTGGGATAAATACCCTTTGTTTTGTCAATTTGCTCTAAGTATTAGCTAACTATTTATTTTTAAAATGTATCCCATTTTTCTTTGTGACCTATTAATTTCTGTCTGAAGCATCTCCTTCACTTTAGATGTACTTTATGTAATTCTGCTTTTTTCTACCCAAGGTGTGGATTTTAATTCCAGTTTGAAATTTTCGTTTGATCTCTCCCTTCCTGGGAAGAAAACTTCAAGAAAAACTCCAAGTTCCCGCAAGGTAAAAATAATTCATGATATCTGAGTGCATTTTATACACTAAAAACCTGAAACTGTTCTAAAAATGTATTGTGCTTTAGATTTGGAGATGCTCTTTTTCTATTTTTTTTCCTTTAAAAAAATCAAGCAAATATATATACTGATATGGTTTAGTTGGATTAATCCAACACCTGAGATCTATCCTGGATTGATTTTCCAATATCCAGWTATCTATTTCCTATGTGTTATTCCCTGAACTGACTTTTCACATAACAAAGATGTGTATCAGGAAATATCCCCATGCACAGATGTTCTCTGTTCTCTGGCCTTGCTCTGATGAATTCTGTCACCAGTATCTGCAGGTTTTGTGTAGCAGAGTCATTTCTGGGAATATTTGGCTGCCCATTCTATGTTTTTAAGGTTCCCTTTTAAGGTTTCCTGCACAAGGATGGTGATGAGGAAGCAGCTTCATCCTCCCCAGAATTTCCCTGCTGGGACCCTCCTGCCCCTGCAGCCCCTCCTGCAGCTCTTCCCAGTGCCTCCCGTTTCTCTTGCAGATCGAAGTCATGCATGACTACCAGGAGAAGAGGAATTCCCTGCAGTATTTCATTTCAGACAGTGACGACAGCTTAGATATCCTGAAAGGGTAAGAGAGATCCTGAA
>NW_026624022.1:106997-108354 GCF_030028575.1 Malurus melanocephalus
TTCCATCACCCCAAATGTTGTTATTTCTGGCCAGTCCTTGCCCCTCCCTGTGCTGCTCCAGCCTGACCCAGTGTCCTCTCCTGTGCTTTTACCTTTGGTTATTAATGAGATCATGAAACGTTTTGGGCTCCTTGAACTGCACTGATCACCTGGGGGGTTTCTATAGACATGACAATAATACACTCCTGTTTGTTTTTATTTCAGCCATGTCATAAATGAGCTATAAATGTTTTTTTATAGACATGACAATAATACACTTCTGTTTGTTTTTGTTTCAGCCATGTCATAAATGAGCTATAAATGTTTTTTATAGACATGACAATAATACACTTCTGTTTGTTTTTATTTCAGCCATGTTATAAATGAGCTTATAGAAACAGAGAGAGTGTACGTGGAGGAACTCTTCACTGTTCTGACGGTGAGTGCTTCTCCAGGCTGTTCATTCCCATTGCTGGTGATGGTGCAGAAAGGCACCTGCCMCTGCCAAACTGAGCAAATAGTGACAGGGCAGCTTTCCACCAGACTGYCAGATCCCCAGATAGTCATAAATGCCCAAGTTTTCTCCAAGGTTTTCTTTGTTGGAGGCATCTGCAGGAACAGTTGGTGTCAGGATGAGCTTTTCATCCACAATGAAGGAGAAGCCTTCTGTTTGTACACAAAAGCACTGGTGATTAGTCTTAGCAATGCCTGTAAAATGTACAAAAAGCTGTTTCTTTTTACTGTTCCCTAATTTCTTTTACTTTTAGAAGACAAAAGAAAGAACCTTGTGTTTTATCCTTGGGAGAATTCTATCCCAGTGCTGTGGAGTTCGTGACTGTATAAAGCACATTTCTTTAGAAAGCAGATTATGATTTCTCATACTGTCCTTTTAGACACTTCTATTTTATTCCAAAATAACTCTTGCTGATGGCCAAAACACATTGGCTGTTAAATAGCTCCCTCCCCTCACATTCCTCTCACCCAGGAGCAAGCAGGRTATAAATCTGTTGGACTGCAGGTAGTTACACGTAATTTCCCTGCACTGATTGGGTTTTTTGTTAAACCACCCTCTCTGTGATGAATCAGTTGGCAGGCACACAGATTTATTACTGTGCACATCAAGTCTAGATAGAGAAAAATGGACAAATAGACTTCAGTTTTCTGAAAATAGTATTTCCTTTAAAGAGGGAAGGCTGCTTGCCGGCCTGAAATAAAAATGACTAATTTTCCAGATACTTATCATCTATTGCATCCTTAATCAACTACAAAATGCCTGCTTAGTATAAGAGTATTGATTGCAGCCACAGAGTGAGTGTGAGGGATTAGTTTGGAAAGCCAGAGGAGGTGTGCAGTACATATTGAATACATTTTTTCTGCT
>NW_026624022.1:109119-111794 GCF_030028575.1 Malurus melanocephalus
CTCTGGTGTCCTGAGCTCTGGCCATGCCTTCTCCCTTTGCCATGTCTGCTGCAGTGATGGGAGCTTTGCATTTTTTCCCAGTTCCACCCAATTATTTGTATTGCACACTCACTGCCCCTCTGTGTCCCATGGGTGCTCAGATATTTTCCTGTGGCTCCTCTCCTGCAGCCAGGCTGAGATTTGCCTTTGGAGASTTGGGAGCATCTCTGCAGTGGCTGTCCCAAGCCATTTCCTCCCAGATCACAACCCCCTGAGCCCAGGGACTGAAAGACAGGGATTTAGACACCAAAAACAAAAGAAAATAAAAGAGATATTGCACTATGAAACAAAGAGATGTTATTGAAAGTGTGTTCATGTCCCTTTTCATCTGCCTTTGAGGAGGTGGCAGCTGAGTGATGAGCCCTTTTTGCACTGGCAGGGCTACAGAGCTGAGATGGATAATCCTGCCATGCTCATCCTGCTGCCCCCCGTGCTGAGGAACAGGAAGGATGTCCTCTTTGGAAACATGCCTGAGATCTATGACTTCCACAACAAGTATGGGCTTGCTCTGCTCCCTTTATCAGACAATTCCTGTACTGATGGAATACCCAAACCTTGCCTTGCTCACTGCTGCGTTTTTGTCCCTTCTTCTCTCTTGCAGAATTTTCCTGCACAGTTTGGAAAACTGCCTGGGAGCACCCGAGMGAGTGGGATGCTGTTTTCTAGACAGGGTGGGTGACTCATTTTCACATATGAAGCAGACTCAAARGCCGATGTTTCTCTGATTTGTCGCACTCTGCAACATCTCAGTGGTGTCACTTGAGCAAAGGCTCCTTCTCCTCAGCTCCAGCAGCCAGGCTGGGCTTGGAGGAGTGTGGCCAGCAGCACAGGGGGCAGAGCAGCCATTGTGGGATCCCAGCAGTGCTGCTTTTACCCAAATTGCTGCTTTTTGACATTAATGTTGGCAGCAGAGATAAAGCAAACCTGCATTTGTGCTGTTTGCCCCTGTGGCTGCCCAGCAGGACTGAGCCCACCATGGTGATTGATTGTCTGTGGGTTTGCCTTGCAGAGGGAGGATTTCCAGATGTATGAGAAGTACTGCCAGAACAAACCCCGCTCTGAATCCCTCTGGAGACAGTGTTCTGAGAGCTCCTTCTTCCAGGTGAGCTCTCCTTCCTCCCACCCACTGCTGGGGCTGCTGTTTGTCCTCTTCACCCTCCTCAACCCCCACAGCCCTGCTCTGTGTAGTGTTATATGAAAAATGCCCATAAATACTCCCAAAAGGAGATGTTGGAGCTTCTTGTACACGAGGAGTGTAAGAAACACCCACTCCCCTGGTATTTTACATTTTTATTATAACATTTCTGTAGTTATAGGCACAGTTCAACTTTTTGATGTGAAATGTTCAAAGTCATCAAAAGTCATGGTAATGTTGTTGGAATAACCACTCATAGCTGGTGCCAAACTCACTTGGTCTGAATTCTGTGTTGCAGGAATGCCAAAGAAAATTAGAACACAAGCTCGGGCTGGATTCCTACCTGCTCAAACCAGTGCAGCGCCTGACAAAATACCAGTTACTCCTGAAGGTATTTCATGCTCTGCTTTGAAAGGCCATCAGCAGTAGATCACATTTGTTTTCCAGTAGTTTTATTTTCAATTAAAGATTACCTGTAAATCAGCACCAAGCCTTGGATGACATATTGCTGATCTTGGCCCTCTGAAGTGACTTTCAGTGAAGATGGATGCTCACAGAGCTGAGAAAGGAGCCTGTGCTTTTAACAAGCCATTTTTTAAGGAAAGACTGTTGGAATCTGTTCAGAGATACAAAATTACAGAAGCACTTGTAAGAAAACTGAGCCTGAGAAGATGATGAGAATCTGATGAATGAAATACATTCTGTTGTTGCATCTCTTCTCCTCAGGAGTTCACAGAAATCTTTAATGCATTTGTTTACAGTAATCCTTAATGCATTTGTTCACAGAAATCTTTAATGCATTTGTTTACAGTAATCCTTAATGCATTTGTTCCTGTGTCCCCTCCCGAGGCAGGGCAGTGCTGTGGCAATGACACTTGGGTGGGACTCTTGAATGAGTAAATGTGCAGATTTTAGTGGGCCCAGGAGATTTGAAATGAAATGAATTTTATCTCAGTGGTAAAATCCTGTCTTCCACTGATTGACTTGAAGGCTCTGGATTTTATCAATTCTGTTCCTTGTGTCTCCTAGTCTGAAGACAATCACCAATGTGGCATGTGGGCACTCCTGAAAAGGCTGAGCCTTGTTTTGATTTCTGACTGAGCAGAAAAACACAACACAATCAGATGAACGTGATGCTGCTCCATATGGACACATCCTTAAGCAAACACATTAAAAATAGACCCTCCTTCACTGACCTTTTCCACACCTCATACTGACTGTGCTTTAGAGAGAGTTACATGAAAAAAGAAACTCTGTGCAGGTCACTTCTGGGCATTGGAAACTTGGGGCAAGGTGGAAAAATCTGCTTTGTTCAAGTGCAAACACGTGCTCTCCTCTTTCTATTTTCAGGAGCTGCTAAAGTACAGCACGAGCTGTGATGGAGTTCAGGAACTTCAAGAGGCTCTGGTTGCAATGCTGGATTTGCTGAAGTCAGTCAAYGACTCCATGCATCAGATTTCAATAACAGGATATGATGTGAGTGGATTTGAGCAATGAGAGC
>NW_026624022.1:112230-116824 GCF_030028575.1 Malurus melanocephalus
TTTCCTGGGGATTTTTCCAGCGTGCCCCTGTGTTCCCATGGCTGACCACACCATCCACCTGCTGTGTTTTTGTGGCTTTCCACATCCAGCCCTGACCAGCTCCCTCTGGGCTGGTTTTGAGCCTTTCCCACCGAGGTGTGTGTCTTCCCCAGGGCCTCAGGGAAGGGTGGAGCTTTCCCAGCTGCTGGTCCCACTCCTGTTCTCCTCGAGAATTCCATCTTCTGACACTTCAGGCTCCAATTTCATCTGCCCCATCCCACTGATGCAGCCAGAGCTTTTGACTTCCACTGGAGCTGGATGGTTTTCCTTTCTTTTTAGTTCTTCCATTTTCTGACTTTCTAAACCAGCAGCAGCCCTGCATGAGACCTTTGCTTCCCCTGGCACCAGATCATCTCCCAAAAATCCTCTGATCCCTCCAGGAAGGCCTTTCCTTAGGAGAACATGCCTTGGAGCAGAGCTGGCCCCAGGTCCCATCACTGTGTGGAGACTCCTCTTACCTTTTAATTGACATCTTTTTCTTTCTTTGTTGTTTGTCCTGCTCTCCCCAGGGTGACCTGAGCGAGCTGGGGAAGGTGTTGATGCAGGGATCTTTCAGTGTTTGGACAGGGCACCGCAAAGGCCCCACCAAGATGAAGGATCTGGCCAGGTTCAAGCCCATGCAGAGGCACCTSTTCCTCTATGAGAAGGCTTTGGTGTTCTGCAAGAAGCGTGAGGAGCACGGGGACGGATACGACAAAACCTCATCTTACAGCTTCAAGCATTTTTTGAAAGTAAGGAGTTTTTATTTTTATTTGTGAAAGTAAGGATGTTTCACACAGCCATGTGTGTCATGGAGCAGGAATCTTTCAGAGCCAGGGCTGTTTTTTCTCTGGCACAGGGGCTGTTTTGTGCTGGGAGGGCTCACAGGGTGTGCCATGTCCATGGAAGGATCCTGCTGGAAGGAGCTCTGAGTAACTCCCCTTCCTGCCCATTGCCTTTCTGCTTTGGCACCTCTGAGTGAGTAACAGGACAATTATCACAATACAGGAGTGTGGAAATGCTCTGTAAATGCCAGCTATTATCAGTAACATTCCCAAAGTGCTGCTCTAAAAGCACCTCCTGACATTCTGCGTGTGTTGAGCAGTTCTAAGATCAGCATTCTTTTTGTCAGTACTCTTTTTCTTGAGCAGTACAAACCCATAGGGGTTGATATGAGAATGGGGAATAACAGATCCTGCTGCAGGTCCCTGCTCTCAGTGGGGCTGGGGACAGAGGTGACAGTGGATCAGTCTGTTCAGCTCTGGTGCACGTTACAATCATGTAACAAAAGCAATCCCAGGCCATATGTTTRGGTACCTAATGTTTTCCCCAAACAGCATCATTTTCTTTCTGGACAGCTTGTTTTCCCTGCAGTACTTGTTTTACCATACACGATTTAGAAAGAGCTGAAGAGGTGGCGGGGGAAATGCAGCTCAGAGSAGAAAGCCCTGAGCTCAGTCCAGCAATGTGTGCAGAGCTTTTCCTGCCTCGAGAGGCTCCTCCTGCTGCTGTTTGTGTTGAATCATGGACAGGTTGGAGTTGGAGAATCCATGGATGTGACAGGATTACATCTCCACACATCAGATGTTCTGGGAATTGCTGWACTGAGGGCAAGATCCCATTTCTGSAGCTTGACATTGATTTGATTTGTGATCACAGAATCACTGATGTKGSAAAAGAYCTCCAAGATCATGGAGTCCAACTGTTAACCCAGCACTGCCAAATYCACCACRAAAACATGTCCCCAGTTAKCAGGAARTTATATTTTCTTTGCAGGAATGTTTTTGGGGGTTCAGGATTGAAATGAGCTGTTGGGTGGAAGCTGTGTAACAGAACATTTGTAAAACAAACAAAAGAACCCTCAGGATAATATTCTGCACAAAATATACAGTGGTAAATGTCTCTTCAGCTGAGATTCAGGAGTTTGGGGATGCAGGTTCTGCAATGCCAGGTAAATCTGCAGCAGCTGATGCAGACAAACACCATCCCAAAGCTTTGCACTCTGTCTGCACTGCAGTGATCCAACAGCTGGCAGTAAATCCTGGGCAGGGCGAGGAAATAGAATTTTAAAATCCACTMACCTGAACGAGCAGACCTTAAATCTGTCTCTTTGTGGCACTTTTTCTTTGCATCAACATAGTAGATCATCTAAAATCTCTCATATTTGATGCCTGGGCAGTTTTGTTGGAGCCTCTATAAATTGCCACGGTAAACAAGATGCACAGATCTGGATGAGGTGTCTCTAGGCTGTCCTTCCAACAGCTTTCATCARTTTGAAGTTTTTATAAAATCAGAATGGAGCCTCGTCCAGCTTTCTAAGGCATTGAAGAGCACCTCGGTTCCTGCTCCCTGAGGCTGTTTGTGTCACTGAAAATGGGCACCAACACTTGAAAAAGTTGGAACAGAACATTTGTCCATGGGTTCTGTTCTATAACACACCATGGTCTTTCAGACCAAAGCTCTGGGGGTGCACATTTCATCAAGGAGGAACAGCAATGYTGAACAGATGTTATTTCTAAGGTTTTGTTTGTGTTTAGAGTGGATTTGTCTAATCCAGTCTGCGTGAATAATTTRTGATAGATGATACCTTTATTATTACATCTGTTCCAAAATATGCCAGTGGGATATTGGAGCTATTTTAATCAGTGATAAATTGCCAGCAAACTTCTTTGGGTGAGAGGGTGGTTTGTGTGCTGTCAGCTCTCAGGGCAGTTTTCAGCTTCACTCCTGCTCAGGAGGGAGGGCAGAGGTCTCCTGTTCTGGAAGTTTCTGGTCTCTAATTATGAGCTGCTCATTCAGGGGTCACATTGAGCACATCCTGAGTGATTTGGGCCTTTGGTATTTTCACCCCAATGATCAAAAGTGACAGGAACCAGGTACAGCACATCCAGCTTTGAGCCTGGGTGTGTCCTGACAGCCAGGCTTGGGGCAGCTCGGGCTGTGTGTCCAAAAATTGTACCCAAAAATTCCCCTTCTACCCAAAAATTCCCCCTTTTTTTGGAAACTTTGGGGTGGTGTCACCGCCACAGCGATGGGCAGGGACCAAGAGATGTTGAACTCAAACTCCTAAAGACATAAAAGTGTCACAAAGGGGTTTTAAAGATCACTGAAAGAGGGAATSAAYGAATTTGGTGAGTGAATAAAGAATWGTATKGCAGAAATACGGTATGTAGATAAATAATGTGTCACATATTTATAAACCTTCATATGCCAAAGCTGAGAAATCCTATGCTGAAAAAGGCAACTGAGTTAATGCCTCAGTTAACTCCACTGACTCCCAAATGGAAAGTTCCCCAAGGTTCATTGATTGGTTTTGGAAAGCTCATCCAAAATGCAGCAAGCTGACAGAAAGGCAGGAGGGATGAGACAGATAATGACTTCCAGTTGCTACTTCAATTAAAATTGATGAAACATGATAAATTCAGTGAAAACAGGTTTAATTCTGGATTCCTGGGGAAGAGGGAGCTTTGTATTATGTTTAATTTTTTGTTCATTTGGATTTGCAGATGAATGCAGTTGGAATAACTGAGAATGTGAAAGGAGATCATCGGAAATTTGAGATCTGGTACAGTGGGCGAGAAGAGGTGTATGTGGTGCAGGTTTGTGCCTTCCAAAATCTGGSTGTTTGCACATCCTCAGAGCAGTGAGGAGAAAATGAATCTCATTGATGTTTGTGGTTGTGGTGATAGCTCTACGATTTCCACTGTGCCTTGCCTGGATATAATGGGAATAATCAATTTTAAAAGATCAAGACTGTTTAAAATTTAGAAAAAAAAGGGTATTTCAGATAATTACAGCATAGAAAAGTAAGATTTTATCCCTACATTATAACAGATGACTCTTAACTCAAAATTCAGACAATTTTCTCTTYTTCCAGGCCCAAACAGTAGATCTGAAGATGGCATGGTTGAATGAAATCAGAAAAATTTTATTCAAGCAGCAAGAGCTTATAAAAGGTACGTTTGCCCATTTTCTCTGTGGCATTCATTCTGCAGCAAAAGCTTTCCTATTGTCACATTGCTGATCTTCAAGTCCACTAATTCTAACTGGAGAACTGATTTTTACAAGCCTGAAAGCAAAATGCTGGAGTGAGGCCTTATAGTACAGGGCAACAACATGACTCAGAGCAGTAAAAGCTGGGTGCTTATGTGAAAATTAATTACAAAAGTACATTTTTTTGGTTGTCATTACCRTGGGGATTATTTCACATTTGTTATCATAGGTTTAATTCAACAAGATGCAAAACAGATGCCTAATTTTAAGCATATTATGGTCTTCAGCAGCGTGCTCAGCATTGGATTTGTGCTCACAGGTCATCTTAATCATAATTAAGTCTGCGTTTTGAGAGTGCACAGGTCTGTTTTTCTCCGAACAGAAATCAATAGGGTTGTACAAAAGGTCTAATTTTTAAAGTAATGCTTCAAGAGTGACAGTTGCTATTGAATAAGTGGATTTGAGGCTGTGTGTTTGACCTCCCCACAGTGGAGAAGCAGCAGCCTGGCTCATGCCCGGAGCAGCTCCCGCTGTCCTCACAGCCCAGCGAGAGGTGAGAGGGGTGGCTGGGCTGGCTGGGGAC
>NW_026624022.1:117285-124716 GCF_030028575.1 Malurus melanocephalus
TGGTGGAGTTTGTGTTGTTCTGTGGAGTAAAACCAGGACTGATTCCCTCCTTTTCCACTTTCAGGAAGCAGCAGAGAGCCTCCATCAGCTCMGAAGAGAACGACTCGGAGCGCACCAGCCCGGTGCTGCTGGACAGTGGACTGGTGTCCCCCCAGAACAGACCCCACAGAAGTACGGAGCCCTCCCCTCCCCTGGGCATTTTGGGGATGCTGAGCTGGCCCATCCTGAGCTGCCCTCTCTTGCAGGCTGGCCAGGAATGTCACAGTCCCTGGAGATCTGCGAGGGGCTGGAGGAGTGGGCAGGACAGCAGTACCTGTCCACCTGCTCGGACACGGAGGAGGAGGAGGGGAATCAGCTGGTAGGTGCAGGGTCACTCACCCTGCCTGGGGTTCCTCCATGGGATCAGGGGTGTGGCTGCTCCATCTCTCACCATCTCCATATCTCACTTTGGGGAATGAGAAGCTGTCTCAGCCACAGTTTGGTGAAATAATTTTAATTAAGGTGGCTGATAGGGCTCTGTCACATTCCCCGCAGCAGTCAGAAATAACAGCTGCTATCAAGTGCAGTTAAATAAGATAAGGTTTTGTTTCTMCCCCAGTCTCCAGGAAGATACAAAGCCCTTGCAGACTGCAAGAGGAGAGGATCAGAGGATCTGCTGGTGAAAAACGGGGATGARATCCAGCTCCTGCACGAAGATGGTGAGGGACAGTGGTAGGTATTTTGGGATTACTGTGCCTTATCTCTGAGATCCTGCAAGGCAGTCCCTGGAAATGTCCCTTGCCTGGTCCTACAGCCWTTGCAGCTCCTGCCTGAGCTTTGGGCCATCCCAGAAAGCTGCAGAATTCCAGGCACCGGCCTGGAAATGCACGGGGGTCAATGTCCCGTGGAGGATTCCTGGCTGACAGCTACAGCCCTTGCATTTCAAGGGAAAACAGAATGGGATAAAATGGAATATTTCAGCTGGAAGGGATCTGCAAGGATCATCTAGTCCCACTGCGTTTGAATAATGCAGTTTGTTGTTAGCAAAAGCAAGATGCAAAGTGTCTCAGGTTTGCTGAAAGTTCATCTCTCTCAGGGCCTTCAGCCAGTGCCACTCAAAGCTTTCTCACAGCAAGGGTTTTTGTTAGCACAGATTTCACTGCCTGAGCCAGACAGGGCTGTCACTTATGAGTGTGAGTGTTCCAGCTGCCTAAATCTGGGCTTGAATTTAATCATAGTACCCTGACTAAAACCATCCTACCRGTCTAAATGGCAGAGGAGTCAGGAAAATAACAGCTCTTGGCTCCATCAGTAGCTGGTTTTCCTGACCTGGCATTTTGGAGGTCTTGGGCAGGATGATTTGGGAGGGAACCCGTTCTTCTGCATTGTCTAGAGAGGTGACAAGGCAGCTGTGCTGCCCATGAAGGTTTTTTATTGGGTTCTTAAACTTAGGTGGGAAGAATACTTTAAATGCATGCCCAGCTCCTGTTAAAATGCTTCCCTGGCTTGAACAAATTGTTGCTTGCACCCCCAATTGTGTAGAGTGTGCCCTCACCAAACTCTCCTGGCTTGGTTGGCCCCTGTGACTAATGCTGTTGTCATTCCAAGGTTGGTGAAAAACCTAAACAGAAGAAAAGAAGGCTGGATTCCTGTCCACAGCCTGCAGATAGTAGTGGGTGACTGCAGATTTCGGAATGCCAAAGTTGCAGGTATTTGATAGCAGAAATAGTTCACATCTCAATCAGGTCTTTTAAGCCATTTGCATTACACTTGATGTACTAAATCTGGCTGCACATGCCTCTGCTGGGAAAAYAGAAAAGCGAGCAGCTGCTCCAAAAAAAAAGCCCGCAAAAGTAGTAAACTAAGCTTTTTGTTTGTTTGTTTAACACGATAAGATGTTTCTGAGACTTTAGGCGCTAGTAAATTAAAACCAAGCATTTAAAAACGTAGATTTCTTTGCAAGAGCCCTGGGTAGAAGATCGGGGAGAAGAGACGGAATGGGACGGGGATTCCCGTGACTGTTTTGCCTCCTCCTCAGTGCTGTAGCTCAAACCCCGTGTGCCCAGGAGGTTCCTAAGGCAAACCCCTCGTGCTGCAGCAGAGCAGACATCCATCGTGGCAGAGCCCAGCACTCCAAGGCAATTCTCCCTCCCTGCAGCCTCCTCGCTCCTGCCCTCATTGCTGCCTGCTGGTTAATCCTCCTCTGATAAAATTCCTAACAAACGGGTTACCAGGTTTCGGCCAAAGGCTTCCGTCTCAAACCCCTATTGCTCATTTTCTAGCTGCAAATGTACATAGAAATAGACAGGGAAGCATCACAGATGACCCAAGAAAATGCCTTAAGAGCAGCCTGTTGCCCTTGCCATCAGCATCACCACCCCATGTGTTGCCTCATCACCATGCTGTCCACTGCAAAGGAGAGCAGAGGGAGAGCTCAGGAAACCCACACAGACTTACTCCATAAAAAACCAAACTAGTTATGACTGCATGAAGCGAATTTTGCGAGGAGATTTCTCTTTAAATACGTCCYTTCTGTCAGAATCTATGGTTTTGATGAATGTGAAGGAAGCCATCTGAAAGGTTTAAAATTCCAGGCAGCTCTTGGTGGCTTTTCAGTGTATTTCAGTGAAATCCTTCCTATACAAGAAGGTATTTTTTTATCCCCTTTGTTGCAGGTGAGTCAAATCCCACAGGTTGGAGGTTTTCTGATTTTATTTTAATTTTATTTTAAGGGGTAGTTTGCTAGCCAATGTTCAGAGTTTACTGGCACCCTGTTTTCAAGGTGCAGTTGTGGCTCCTGGGATCTGCTCTCCATGTAGAGCTGTCCCCTCTCACCAGCCCCATGCACAAGGCTTTTCCAGYTGGGAATGCATCTCAAAAAAAGGTGCTGGCAAACTTTGAGCCCTGAAAACCTAGAGACTATCAACTCCACAGTGTTTTACAAAGTTGCTCAGTGCAAACTAAGGAGAATTTCATGAGGTGAAACCGCAGAAAATGCACTGTGCAGGTGACACTGAGGGTGACATTGCAGGTGACACTGTGCGGGTGACACTGCAGGTGACACTGAGGGTGACACTGTGCAGGTGACACTGAGGGTGACACTGTGCGGGTGACACTGTGGGTGACACTGTGGGTGACACTGCAGGTGACACTGTGCAGGTGACACTGAGGGTGACACTGTGCGGGTGACACTGTGGGTGACACTGTGGGTGACACTGCAGGTGACACTGTGTGGGTGACACTGTGCGGGTGACACTGAGGGTGACAGTGTGCAGGTGACACTGGATGACATTGCAGGTGACACTGTGCAGGTGACACTGTGCAGGTGACACTGCAGGTGCCACTGTCCCCCTGACTCCGAGGAGCGCTCTGCACGGGCTCTTTCCCGGTTCTGCAGGAGATGGAGCTCTTGCTCCGGCACAGAGAGGCAGAGCAGCGGCGCTCCCGGAGCGAGCGGGAGCAGGGAATCCTCGCGTGGTGTGAGCTGTGTGTGCTGAAATGCTGCTGTGCATGTGAAAACCTGATTAACGAGGTGTGGGGTCCCCAAGAGCTTACAGAGTGCTGGGGAGAGGCAATTCTGGCATTTCTGGGGGCAGTGCCTCCCTCCCTGCYCAGCCCCAGCTCCTCTGATAAACAGTCCAATCACAGAATTTCATAGCAGAATCCATACAAATCTAGGAGTTGGGATTTTTTTTCAGGGCAAAGCCTTTAGCTGAATAGAGTAAAAGGTTCCATTACCTTCACATTTTTTCTTACATTTACACTGTGATCCTAAGAAAAACCTCCCACCCCAGGATGGCTGATACCTGCATGCCTTCAAGCTGTTCCTCCTGCTAATTATTCCAGTGTGGAATTATACAAACCATAAKGAAGTTGCAGGGAACTTTCTGCTGTCCATTTGAAGTTAGCAGAGGGGTATTTGGTAAATACTCCACTCCCCAGCCATTTCCAGCTTTGCAAATCCAYGGTCCTCTTGTAAATCCTGGCCTGGACATAAGCTGTGAGGCTGTCTGGGAGGAAGCTGGTTGACTTGGAGATCAATTTAAAAATGAGTTTTCCTTCTGGTGTGCCTCTAGCTGTGAGTTCTGAGATTAGTCCTTGCTGCTTTCTTCCAAATAGATTTTTCTCTCTCCTGTGCAAACCCATGGTGGATTTTTTATGCCCATGATGTAGGAGAAGTTTTGTATTGCAGGTGGTAACATGCAGAGCTCAAAATGAAAAATATTTGGAGAGAGCTCTGCTCAGAGCAATACTCAGAATGTMACTACTGCTGAGGTTCACTTATGTGCTGCTGCTTTCACTGCTGAAGTGGTCAGGCTCAACTGACTTGGCTCCTCCATGGATTAACACAGAAATGCCAGATTATCTCTTTATTTCAGGGAAGGTGAGGGCTCCAGTGTTACAATCCCAGATAAAACATTTCTGCACGTCCCTGGGTGTGCCAGAGCTCCTCTGGGCAGGRTGAGCTCCAGGCAACCCTCTGGTGCCTGAAATCTGTCTGATCAGGGGATTTATGGTCTGTGGCTCCAGCTTTCGCAGGCTGCTGCAAGCATGTTGGCTGAAATGTGTAACTTTGGTCTGAGCTGTGTTAAAATGCCCCGGCAGTTCACAGCTCCGCTCTTTGCACTGTCACTCACGCACTTTAACGATTGCAGCTTTGTGATSATCCAGGGTTTGGAACACAAAGCAGGGTCTCCTCCAGGAGCTGAGGTGCCAGGCAGCTTCCCAGAACTGCTGTTTAGTTGTGCCATAGAAAACCATTTTTATCCTGACAAAATAAGGAGCCTGGAGAAGAYATCAGCTGTGATAATGGAGATGGAATAGATGATGGAATAGATGATGGAAATGAGTCAAACCCTGTGCTCCTGCCTTGGGCAGGGCTCTCACTGAAGCCAGTGGGAGTTCAGCTTTTAGGGACAGATGCAGGAGTGCATTTATTTTTTTTATGTTATACAAATGTGTGATTACAGGGAACAATGTATTTCTTGGAATGAGATGCTTTAATATTAACATCATTCTCCATTACTTTATAGATGCTGCCCTGTGTAACACAAGAAAGTTTAGTTCCCCTTGAATTAAGGGTGAACTGGTAGCATCCTATTTTCGATGCTCTTTGGAAGCTTTCAACTAAGTGTTACAGAGAAATAGCACAATAGTTGGAGTTGTCCTGTACTTTTCATCACATTCACAGACCTCCACAGCCTCATCTGCACTGAATCAATGGGACTGGGGTCCTAAGCAGCTTCTCATGCCCATAAAGGAAGCCATTCTCTGCTCTTTGTTTTCTTTTGGCCTGTGGAAAGTATGGTGTTTTATTAATTTTACCTGCTGTTTTTCCATGACATACATCATGTTTCATCAGAGGAGTACACTGAAGTTTCCTGACACTTTGTTTAGATGCTTGAAATTTCCTCCACAGGTGGAAGTAGGTTTTGCCTACTTGTTAGCTGACAACTGTTGAAGTTGCAAATAAGAGTTGAGTTTTGGTAAACCAAAAAGGAAAAAAAAAAGAAAACCAAACTAAGAAGCTGTGTGTCCTGCTTAATTGATTTTATGGGTGGGTTTTTCTTCAATATCTCCTTCAGCTGTGTGAATGTAATGTTCTGTTAGAGCATCATCTGTCTGGCTCACACATGAGGATGCAATAACACTAAAGATCCTCTTTTTGCACTTGTGGTCTGACTCCAGCCCACTGCAGTCAGCCTCCCTGATCTCAGTGAGGTTTGGATCAGGTCAAACTGACAACTCAGGGTTGTCACCCATCACTTAGGGTCCCAAAGCGTCCCAAGGCTGAAACCTGTATCTAGCAAGTGTTGAAGTTTACATTGATGTATGTACTTTTGGAACACGTGCCATAAATCCAAGCAAAATGTCCATGTTTGCACTAAGGATGTTCTTGTGATAAGACTTTTCCAGCATCTTTAACAATAATGTATCTATTGAATTTTTGAGARAGGAAAAAGAATGTTGAAGACTCCTAATTTAATTTTGTGTTTCTTTGTCKAGGTTTGCTTTTGTAGAACATAGGTGGGTACAGGTGGTTTGAACTTTTAAGCAGATGTGTGCAAAGAGTGTGTGGAGAGCAGGGTTAATCGTGTGCATGCAGTAGTGAACTCACTCTGTGCCAGCCAAATGAAATGTTTGTACCATGGACTAAAGGGGGACCTTTATCATCTGACTTTTATTTGTGAACCACTCCTTAGACACAGTCCCAAGTTGAGTTAGACCATSCTGGGGTTTGTTTTGTGACCATTTTTGCGTGGAGGAGCTGCTGAGCTGCTCGATGCTGTTCTAGTCTGGGTTCCCATCACACAGGGGACATTTCTCCACGTTGGGTGCTGTGGGGAACCCCTGTACACCCCAAAAAYGAGACCAGCTGAGTGTGAACCACAGCACCCAGAATGATCCTGGCATCCTTCAGCCATGGCACTCACAGGGCCGAGGTTTTAAACCACTGAAGGTTCTTTTCATCTGCTTTAAAACCAATCACAATGCACTATCAGGTGGAAAAGTAGGAGTGTAACAATTCCTGTGGTAACAAAACACATTTTGAGGTACAACTGTAAATATTTGTCTGAAACATAGCACACGTTGCATATTAAATGATTTTAATCTTTTTTGTCTTCCATGGTTTTAAATCTAAGCTTTTATTAATTTATGAGGTTGATAAGTTCTGCAAATCTGAATGTACAGTCTGAGGTTTTTAACATTTGAAACTTTGCACACGACATGGTATGTGACCCTGAGTATGCTGTTGAACTAGGCTCTTCATGTATATGTATAAATTACAGTAGAGAATTTTCTCTGACTGCAAATTTAAATAAACTATATTGTATATGTACCTGTAAAAAAATGTGTTAAATCTATATTTAAAGATTAAAAACTTGTTAAATAAACCATATGAGAATATGCAATTCTGTTCATCTGCTGTAATTCTAGGGGGAAAAAATGCTCACAGTGTTGGTTTTATTTCATTTCCTTGGAACAATTTAAAACCTCCTCATATGCATTTTGATTTTAAGGGAGCAGTGGCAGATGATCCAATTGGTTTCTTGCTGGATGAAGAGCAGTGGCTGAACCCTGCCCTGGCTCAGGTGTGCCCAGCCCCAGCCTCTCCCTTTCCTCCAGTGCTGCCAGGAGCCCCTGTAATTTAAGGTGATTAATTGTGTGAGCAGGGCAGCTAATGAGCACTGAGCACTTCCCTTTATAACCCTAACAAGGCTCTGCAGAAGCCGTTAGCATAAATCCTGCTGCTACCTTTAGATCAGTTTTATACATTTCAGGCAATTTTTACGGTCAGTTAAATGCTGTCCCAAAGCAGGAGGAGCATTTTCTGCTGCCCCTGATCTATCTGAGCCAGATCCTTGTGCAAACATCTGTTTGAGAGCACGGGGTGTGTGCTCACCTTCCCCTGGATGCTCAAGGATGCTCAGTGCTGGTGCCTGAGGTGCC
>NW_026624022.1:126391-145707 GCF_030028575.1 Malurus melanocephalus
GGGGATGGGATAGAAGAATGGGCTTTGGGCAGAGCTTTCCAACAAAACTGCCTGGAAGTAGACAGCAAAAAATTCTGTGTGCAAGCTGTGAGCCCCATGCTGCCAGCAGTGGTGCCCAGCCCCACAGTGCCCAGCCCCAAGGATGCAGCCAGGCCCTCTCAGGAGCTCAGCCCCATTCACAGATGCAGCTGGAGCTCTTTTGATGAGCTCATTCGTGTGGGTATAAACTCAGTGTGTCAGGGCTTAGGAAAAATGTCATTTTTGTCACTTGTACATGACATAGTGCTGAAACAAAAAGCATGACTCTGCCATGCCTCCTCCCAGCGCTGCTGGAAGCAATTACCAACCACGTCACTGTGCCCCTGCACCTGSTGCTGGAACCCATGGAGAGATTCGTGCTGGGGACACACAAATGTTCTGGGGAAGCCGATGGTGCCACAGCTGTGAAGGTTTCACCAGGGGCTCATCATGCTGAGTTATCAGCTGAGTTATCAGCAGGATGCTGAGCAGGGGGGCTGGCACAGCTGGGTACCACCAGTCACACTGAAACACCATGCTGAAGCAGATACAGATTTGATTTTTGCAGCAGCAGCATCATGTGCTGTTCAGCCCTGCCACACAGCCCCCCTTGTCCGATTCCCCAAGCTTTTCATGTGCCGGCCCAGTTTCTCTGCCTCAGTACATGAATTCTGTTTACTTGTGGAAAGTTAGGAGCAAAAGCAGTCATATTCTGCTTGCAAGGAGATATTCAGGCTGCTGGTGCCCCTCTTGAACCAGCAACATAAATCCATTCTCTGAGAGTGGTGTGAAAACACACTGTGAGCTCCAAGAGAAGCAGAACTCGCCCGTGAGGCCTCAGTGGCCAGCAGAGATAAAATCCATCACACCAACCCATGAGGTCACTGCCCTGTGCTGTGCCTTGTCCTGAGTGGTGCACACCATGTCCCATGTCCCCTTGTCCTGTCCCACATCCCCCTGTCCTGTCCCATGTCCCCCTGTCCCACGTCCCCCTGTCCCTCCCAGGTGCTCACCTGCCACAGCAGTGATGTTGTCAGTGTGTCCCCTCTTCAGGCAGTGTGCTGCTGTCACCAGCCACCTCTCGTTGATGATGGATGCCCCGCAGAAGCCCAAGCCCTCGCTGTTCACCAGCAGAACCTGTGGGAGCAGGAGGAAATCACAGCCAGGGCTTTGTGTGAGCCTGGACTAGTGCAAGGTGGCCCTGSTCASGGYAGGGGGTGGAACTGGGTGATCTTTAAGGTYCCTTCCAACCCAAACAGTTGGGTGATTCTATGATCTGTTAAAACTGATAGAGCCAAAAAATGAATTGCATTGTTCCTTGTGAAACTGTGCCTTGCAAAACTCCCTTTCCTCAGCTTTCAGCTTGTTTTTGGTACATCCATGGACTACTGGGCAATCTGCTGCTGCAGCTCAGCCCTTTGTGTCCCACCAGGTCAAGCTGCTGTGACTCTGATTTCTGGCTTTTTTTGCCAATCCTGGCAAGTTTTGTTACTGTGTATGGAAAGAAGTTGTGCTCCTGTTGGGACCTATTGCCAGTCTAACCCCAAAGACAGGTTTTGGGTGTTGAAAGGTGAGATGAGCCTGTGCTCAGATGTGCAGGGACAGGCAGTACCTGCCAGGGCACCTCTCCTTTGAGGCTGTCGGAGCCGCCCACCACACGTGTCCCTGTCCGGAGCACGGGGGTGATCCTGGGGGCGGCCGTGCTGCTCTCTGTGCTGTTGGTCAGCTCCTTGTCATGGCCATTGTCTGGTTCCTGGCCATTGTCTGGTTCCTGGCCATTGTCCGGCTCCTGGCCATCGTCCGGCTCGTGGCCCGTGGTGTTCCAGTGCTCGAAGGTGTTCATGGAGCGCGTGAGTTTTCTCTTGGCTTCGGGAGCCGTGATCCTCCCGCAGGGAAACGGCACTGGGGCAGAAACAGTCACGGTTATGACGGCTGTGTGTCACACTGACAGTCACTGAGCAGCTGAGGAGGAAATCCTGCCTCACCTCAGCTCTGTTTGGGACCAGTGATGCCTTAGGATTTTTAGTTTCTCTATTTTCATGCATCTGTATTCTTGTACTTCCCTAGTACAGCACTAAAACTCCCATTCTCCCATCTTTAGACAAAACAATCCCTCTCTGAGCCTGAATCCAAGGACACCTCAGAGCCCCAAAATATGGAAACAACAATGAGTTGGGGGGGAACAAGTTTGGGGTGGTTGAAATCATCACCTGTAAAGATCATTGGAGAATTAAGACCCAATATGTTAATAAGGCAGAACTTATAAAAGGTGAAGATCTCATGACCTGGTGTCCATTTTCGGGTGTAGCCTCAGGAGGAGGCTTTGTCCACCCTAATGTACCAACAGGCCTGTTAGGCCTGGATTAAAGTTGTGTATTCTCATTCTCTTAAGTTTGTCTGNGGTGCTCACCTGCCACAGCAGTGATGTTGTCAGTGTGTCCCCTCTTCAGGCAGTGTGCTGCTGTCACCAGCCACCTCTCGTTGATGATGGATGCACCACAGAAGCCCAAGCCCTCGCTGTTCACCAGCAGAACCTGTGGGAGCAGGAGGAAATCACAGCCAGGGCTTTGTGTGAGCCTGGACTAGTGCAAGGTGGCCCTGSTCASGGYAGGGGGTGGAACTGGGTGATCTTTAAGGTYCCTTCCAACCCAAACAGTTGGGTGATTCTATGATCTGTTAAAACTGATAGAGCCAAAAAATGAATTGCATTGTTCCTTGTGAAACTGTGCCTTGCAAAACTCCCTTTCCTCAGCTTTCAGCTTGTTTTTGGTACATCCATGGACTACTGGGCAATCTGCTGCTGCAGCTCAGCCCTTTGTGTCCCACCAGGTCAAGCTGCTGTGACTCTGATTTCTGGCTTTTTTTGCCAATCCTGGCAAGTTTTGTTACTGTGTATGGAAAGAAGTTGTGCTCCTGTTGGGACCTATTGCCAGTCTAAGCCCAAAGACAGGTTTTGGGTATTTGAAGGTAAGATGAGCCTGTGCTCAGATGTGCAGGGACAGGCAGTACCTGCCAGGGCACCTCTCCTTTGAGGCTGTCGGAGCCGCCCACCACACGTGTCCCTGTCCGGAGCACGGGGGTGATCCTGGGGGCGGCCGTGCTGCTCTCTGTGCTGTTGGTCAGCTCCTTGTCATAGCCATTGTCTGGTTCCTGGGCATTGTCTGGTTCCTGGGCATTGTCCAGCTCGTGGCCATTGTCTGGGTCCTGGCCATTGTCTGGTTTCTGGCCATTGTCCAGCTCGTGGCCATTGTCCGGCTCGTGGCCATCGTCCGGCTCGTGGCCCGTGGTGTTCCAGTGCTCGAAGGTGTTCATGGAGCGCGTGAGTTTCCTCTTGGCTTCGGGAGCTGTGATCCTCCCGCAGGGAAACGGCACTGGGGCAGAAACAGTCACGGTTATGACGGCTGTGTGTCACACTGACACTCACTGAGCAGCTGAGGAGGAAATTCTGCCTCACCTCAGCTCTGTTTGGGACCAGTGATGCCTTAGGATTTTTAGTTTCTCTATTTTCATGCATCTGTATTCTTGTACTTCCCTAGTACAGCACTAAAACTACTGTTCTCCCATCTTTAGACAAAACAATCCCTCTCTGAGCCTGAATCCAAGGACACCTCAGAGCCCCAAAATATGGAAACAACAGCAAGTTGTGGGGGAGCAAGTTTGGGGTGGGTGACATCATCACCTGTAAAGATCATTGGAGAATTAAGACCCAATATGTTAATAAGGCAGAACTTATAAAAGGTGAAGATCTCATGACCTGGTGTCCATTTTCGGGTGTAGCCTCAGGAGGAGGCTTTGTCCACCCTAATGTACCAACAGGCCTGTTAGGCCTGGATTAAAGTTGTGTATTCTCATTCTCTTAAGTTTGTCTGGCCTCTCTTTCAGATCAGCCTGATTGATAAGGCATCACCAGCACGGGGCTGTGGGATGAGCACTGTGCCTTGTGCTAACATCCCCTGGAGCCCCAGAACGGGTGAGATGTGAAAGCAGCAATAGCACAGATTATTGCTGAGCTTTAGAAATGAGATCTGAGCAGCTCTCAAGTGAAACAACCATTGTTGAGCATGCACACTGACACCTGGGGCAGCTGAGCCTGCTCTGGGCTGCTCTGCTCATMCCTGGGGATCTCTTGGCCCCCATCCCTACAGCAGTGACTGCAGAACAATGCACAGCCAGCTGGGACAGGGCAGGAAATGAGGGCTGCCAATTGTACACATAATCCTGCTTGGCACCAAGGTGAGGAAAACATTAATAAACTCTTCCTGGAGTTGTAAATTTTCTCTGTTAATGAAGATCTSATCTGCAGGCTCGTTTCAGACAAGCTCTTCCCGTTTCTCTCCCACGCAGTGTGTGCCGAATTCCTGCTGGTAGTGGCAGTCAAAATAGTAAATAGCACCAGGCATTGTCTTTCATCTGAAAAGCTTTCAGAAGCACTGAGCAAACAAACATTAGTGTAAAATCAGATGTGAGTGTGGCCTACTGAGATTTCATCTTTTATTTTTAAACAGTTCACTCCATGAACAGGACTGCAATAGGTGTTGAGTGATGGAAAGTGCTACCCACAAGATCAGCCTATGAAATGAAGGCTTCAGAGCCAACAGAAGCTCAGCTTCTGCAGGAAGGGCACTCACCCAAGCTGAAAGATGATCTTCCTGCTAACAGTAAACCTTTCTGGTCCAGTGAAAGTGATACAGCATGTTGTGCAACACTGGCCTGAGCTCTTGCTGATCTCTGTGAACAGATTCCCAGCCTAAGATGCTCCCTGCTCTGAGTGCTGAAAGCCAGCACATCTGGCTGCAGCTGGGAGAGGAGCCYGTGCAAGCAGCTTTACAAACAAATTCCTGGACAATCACCCTCCYTCTCCACCCAGCTGGGCTAAAAAAGGGATGGTTAAATGGAATCCTTTGAGCCAGACCCCACTCCTGCCTTTGGGAAAGTGCAGGCTCAGACTCTACATTTGCTAAGCAGGAAAACAAGCAACAAGGTTTTCACTGGGAAATTTCCAACTGGATATTTCATGTCTATGAAATTAATGTACCTAAACTCAGGACAAAGTCTTGAAAACTTTAACCTAAATCTTTAAAAACAGTTTAAAAGTTAACCTGTAGGTTCGCAGGACTTCCCATCTTCATGAAGTTTGTAGCCAGCAGCACAGGAGCACACAACCTTCTGTGATGAATCCAGACTGCAAAAGTGCTTGCAGCCTCCRTTTTTAATAGCACAAGTGAAGTCTGAAAGACATGAAAATGAAACTGTGAGAGCTCTTTAGGAGCACAACTTGTCAGAGATTTGACACTTGGGCTTTTGGGCTCAGTAACCCCCTGTGGCTGATCAAGCCTATGGAAAACAAGTTTGGAAGGAGATTGGGAAGAAGGACAATCCCATCCCTGCTCATAATGAAGACAATTTTTTGAAAAGGCGGCTTTYAGAGCCCCCCAGAGCCCTGGCACAGCCTCCTGCTCCAACACTGTGATGTGACAGCCTGACCCCAAAGGACTCCTGCAAATATTTGGTCACAAGGCACGTGATTTCCCCACYGTGCTGCTGGCAGGGCTGAGAGCACTGTGCATGGGGTTGGAGCAATCCCTGAACCCAGCAGGGCTTTGGATTGGGAATATTGGGGGGTCTGAATGAAAATTTTGAGACACGCCTTCTGTTCCTCCTAATGAATTGTCACCCATGAATTGTCACAGACTGACTTGGAGGATCCATCTCAGCAGGAAACGTGTGGTGGAACAAGTGCCAGCCCGAGGCAGAGTGAGATCCCCATGACTTGCAGCAGTCTCTTCCCAGCCCACCTCTCACTCCTCTGTGCTGGGAACACCTTGGAGGAGGAAAACACCGATCTGCAGAGGCCCTTGTGATTCTCAGGGAGTTTTCAAATAACTTCAYGGCAGATTAACTCCACTCCTACTTCCTCAAGGACACCTCCCTTCCTGTAGCCATTTTAATGCCATCATTTACTATTTTTACTGAGCTCTTCTTCACGCCTCACTTCTAGCTCTATTTTTGCTCCTGTCTCACTTCCCCAAGACATCTGCAATGAGACGATTTAAATTTGATGCAACTTTGAAATGCTCTTTTTAACGTGCACTCCTCTCTTGCCAGAGCAGAAATACAACTAGAAAGAGAATCTTTTATTAGTGCAGTGAGTCTAGCACATTATGTGAGTTGCACAGCCCCTGATTATATTATAAATATAAGAGCTGAATATCCCTCTCACTTCTTAAATTATCAGCTGTTTGGTTTTCATAAACTCCTTAACCCATCAGGAAAATATTTGCYTTTTATTTGCCTTCAGAATCAAGGTTGCTGCCGATAATTACAATTATGAATTTAGCAGAGTGCCATTGAGAGGAAGTTGGGATAACCCTGCCCTGCCCAGTCCCAGTGTGAGAAAGGGAAAGGGCAGTGGGAGAAGGGGGTTCCTGGGGGTTCCTGGGGGAAATGCTGCTTTCAGCAGTGACAGCTCGTCCCCAATTGAGCAGTCCTGGAAAGGCTCGTGCTGGGGACACAAAGGAAGGGCTCTGTGTCAACATTTGCCTTGGCAGCCACAGCTGAACGAAGGCCTTGAGCTGAGTCTCCACTGAGCCCTTCCTAAGAGCAGGAGCTCAGCAGAGCTGGGGTTCCCTGGGGGCTGGGAAGGATCAGAGCCATCCCCATCCACTGCTGGACCCCAATGTGTCCCCTGCAATCGCCACTGCCAACAGGCTCAATTCACACTGTCCTGGAGTGCCCTACAGCAGAGCAAAATGGGTCTGGAACAGCCCCCAGTGGGGTGAATCCCACGGGATTCCAARCAGAGCAGAAGAGCCTCTGGAGGAGCTCCTGGCACGTACCGATCTGGCAGTTCTTGCCTTCGTACCCAGCTGGGCACCAGCACACGTAGGAGTTTATCTCGTCCTTGCAAACGGCCCCGTTTTGGCAGGGGTTGGGGTTGCACTGATCCCCATCTTGGAGAGAAGAGAGCAGAGTTAACAAACACGAGTGTCCYCTGAACGCTGGGGCCTCGCTGCACAGCACAGCACAGCTTCCTTCTTTGTCATGGGAAATGGGGACAGCCTGGCACCCAGGGGTGTCACAGATAATGCCAGCCCAGGGGTGACACTGACAGCAGGGCTGTGCTCAGCCCCAGCTCTGTCCCTGTCCTTCTGGGTTAATTCTGCTCCTCTCAGCATAGTCCTCTTTTGTCCCCCCATGCAACACCCCAACAGGACCCCATGTCTTAGAGTTAGACAAATGTAGAAGCTTTGCTTCTTCAAGCGTGGTTTAAGTATCCCAATCTGGACTATTTCAACCCTAACGCTGCTCTGTGAAATTGGGGTCTGTCTGTTTGGCTGTGGAGACCTCTCTGTGTATGAGGATGGAGAACTTTCATTCTTTCTCAGTCTTTATCAGTTTTCCTGTGTCCATTTTCACAGCTGCCTCCAGCTGAGCACCTGAAGCTTTAATGAGAACACTGACCATTGCAAAATTGGTGAGCTAGCACTCTGGAGGAGCAAATCAGTGATGTTAATAGCAGAGCACGGCCTTTGAAATGCTCCTGGAGTGGGGAAAGGGGAAGGTCTGGCTGTGTTCCTGTCCTGACGGTGACTGTGCCACATAACGGGGTTTTCAGCGAGCTGGAATGCAAAAATGCAAACAGGAACAAAATGGTTTGGGCTTGTCTGAATCGTGGTGGAGAGGTTTGCACTGAGGTGAGGATTGCAGCTGGTGAGGGAATGGGGCTGGTGTTGTGCAAGGGGTGAGCTCTGTGGGCTGCACATGCTGGGAACAGCAGCTCACTCCTGAACAGCAAACCAGGCATTGGGGGACAGGAATATGGGACATTCCTTATTCTGATGAGCAACAGCAGCTCACCCTGAACAGCAAACCAGGCACTGGGGGACAGGAAAATGGGGCATTCCTTATTGCAGCTCACACCCTGAACAGCAAACCAGGCATTGGGGGACAGGAACATGTGGCATTCCTTATTTCTGATGAGCTAATCCCTTACAGTGGCAGGGAAACAAATGCAGTGCTGAGTTTCATCAGTTGTTTTTTGAGAGGACAGTCCTACAATGCGAATGTAATGTTTTCATTTTATAGTCTGGACTGAATGATCTGAATTATTTAAGGTTTTTTAGTGAGATGTTCTGGGCACTTTGCCAGTCTACGAAACAGTTCATTTATTGAGATGTCCTTAAAATTAGTTTCAGATGTTGTAGTGGGCATTGAAATCTTTTTAAGGGGCCATGGAGTCTTTGGGGATGGAGGCTGGAAAGGAAAAAGTAGATGTGGAAAGAAAACAGTGAAGTGAGGGTTTGGGAGCAATGGTGTGAATTGGCAGCAGCTGTTTGTGATGATTGTGTTGAGTCTCCACTTTAATATGGCATTTTTAGGGATTCACACTGTGCTTTCGGGAGGCTGTGCCTTGTCTGGGGATCTCTGCTGGAGAACATTTGCTGTTTGCTGAAGGGGTGTTAATTATTGCTGTGGTGTTTTACTCTATAACACAGCTGAAACCAAAGCCCTGAGCGTGACCTGGGCTCAGTGATGTGCAGCATCTGCCTGAGCTGGCTTTGTTCTGGGAGATTTTAGATTTGTTTAAAAAAAAAAAAAAACCTGCTTGAACAAATAAAATGGTAAGACATCTTTCTTTGGTTGGTTTGCCATTCTAAACCAATGGGACAGCCCAGGCCGGGCACAGAGTGCAAGGCTCTGACCATAACAGGGTTTTTAGATGCTGAAATACATTTGTTACAGTCACATCAGCTCTTTATGCACTGAGATATGAATATTAGGCATTAGAACATGAAGAAAGCAGCTCTTACCAACGTATGTTTGCCAAAACTGCATCTGCAAAGGGAAAAAGAAAAAGTTTTCCTTTGTTTTCTGATTTCTGGGTGCTGTGTGACTGAAGTAGCACCGGGATGGCTCCAGAGCTGAAGGAGAAGACTTGCAGGGAAACCAGAACTCCAAAACCCCACTGACAGAGCTTCTAAAGYAGCTCCCAGCCCAGCTGATGCTCTGCAGTGAGAATGCTGCCCTTGCACTGTCATTTTTCTCCTCTCTGTCCCCTCCTCTGGCCCCTCTGGCTCTCCAGTGAGAATCAGCCCTGCTGGATGCTGCCCTTGCCCTGTGAGTTCTCTCCTCTCTGTCCCCTCCTCTCTCCCCTCTGTGCCCACCTGCAGATCCCCCAGAGGAACCAGGCTGCTGCAGGACCCAGGCACTGCCAGACTCACCGTTTTCTCTTCATTTTCAAACACCTCCCGAGCCTCCTCATAGCTGCACCTCTCCTCGATGCACTCCCTCTCCAGGTTGCCAGGAATGACCTCCTCCAGCCGGTTGGAGTTGGCTCTCCTGTGCCTCTGCAGAAGGGAGCTGGCCTCTTTGTTGGGGATGAACACTGCAAAGGGAGCAGAGGGGCTGGGCAGGAGCTGTGCCAGCCTGGGGTGCAGTGGGACAGTGCCCAGGGCTCTGAACCCCAATCAGAGGTGGGGAGCCCTTCCCATGTGTGCCCCCCATGGCTGGGGACATTCCCAGAGTGTCACTGAGGCTCCTTTGGTGCTCAGGCACAACCAAAGGGTCAGATCTGCAGAGCCAAACATCAGCTGCCAACAGAAACCATGGCAGGAGGGCGACTGCAGGGCTGAGTTTGATGTTTAAAATACCCCAAAGTTGATGGTGTGAGAATCTCCCATCACAGACTGCAATAAGCTGTTTTTAGAGGGGGAGATAATGCGCTTTTTCATGCTGCTGTTTGGTGAGGTCTTGTTTGGACACAGAGATTGTCCTGCTGGAGCTGTGTCACACACACCCCTCCATCAYCCCTTCCACTGGCACTGCCCCAATGAACCCATCCCATGGAGAGAATTCCCTGTCATGAACGCAGCTTTAGCTCCCTCCAGATCCCTCCAGGCTTTCTCCATTTCTCACTGATCCCACCTGCTGTTTTACAGGCAAACCTGGGTTTGGAGTGAAGCTGCAGGTCCTGTGGGGTGACAGGARTGGTGTTCACTGGGCTGAAAACCGCCCTGACGCTCAGAATGCACTCACCCAGGACTGGCACTGTCTCAGGGTGTGAGATGGGGCAGGGGGTGACAGGAATGGGGTGACAGGAGTGGGGTGACAGGAATGTGGTGACAGGAGTGGCATTGACTGGGCTGTGAACTGCCCTGACACTCAGAATGCACTCACACAGGATTGGCACTGTCTCAGGGTGTGAGATGGGTCAGGGGTGACAGGAATGGGGTGACAGGAGTGGCATTCACTGGGCTGAAAACCGCCCTGGCACTCAGAATGCACTCACACAGCATCACCACAATCTCAGGGTGTGAGATGGGTCTGTGGGCAGGTGCAGCAGGGCACACAGGTGAGGTTCTGCTCACTTTTCATCACCGAGCAAACATTTTGGAAAGAGCCTTTTTTAAACCTGTTTCCAGCAATGTTTTAATGAAAGGAGAAAGAGCATCCTTGCAGCAAACAAGAGCTCACACTGATGCACACCAGCCCCTCTGGAGCTGTCTCTGTACAGATAAATCAGGCAGCAGGCTGCATTACTGTGTGGGATTGCCCACATCCATCACCTGCTCTGTTTGTCTGCAGCTCTGGCTGCACCCACACCTTTGTTAAAATCACAATTGTTCAATTTGGTTTGTACAATCCTCGCAGTGGCAAACCCAGTGACTGCTTTATGAATGTGAGCACTTGTTTGTCGTGCAGGACGGAGTGGTGGCACATGGAGAGGTGTGACTGTCACTCCACCAGCAGCTGAAAACCACCCTCACACTTCTGTCCCCTTTTCCCCTTCTCTGTGTGCCTTCTAAAATGGCTGAATTGAGCTCGGAAAGCTTAAAGTTGCAAAAAATCTACGGAAACTTCCATTCTTAAAATGAATCCCTGTGACACGTGCTGTGTAAAATCAGCATAAGGCTGTTATTCCATTCCCCCAGAAAAGACCCAGAGCTTTAAARAGGAGCCATAAAATGCAGCAATGATCTGAGCTGCTGTCTCTGACAGGACTGTCCCACTCCGAGTGACAAACCGTCCCTTTGCCAGCGCTGTGCCATCCTGTACCCAAAAGGGAAGGACTGGCTCGGTTTTAAATGAACTCACCTGTATTTCCATCACCCAGACAAGCTCCCAGCAGACAAATGGAGAGGATGAGGGGGGTATTTGCCATCTTTTCCCACTGCCCAAAGCGCTGGCTGACGGCTCGCTGGGGCGGCCCAGCTCAGTCAACAGTTCCAAAGTGCAGCCTCGTGTTTGCTGACTGCGGGTAACCCTTTGATTGAAGGTCCCCAATGTGGCAGTGCCCAGCAGAGATGGATGTGGGGCTGTTGTGAGTGCAGGGAGCCCCGGGGCTGGGGCAGTGGCCATAGGGATGGGCTCTGTGCCAATCTCCAGGATGGAGCTCTGCTCACTGCTCTGAGCCCAAACACCCCTGGGCAGTGTTAAAGATTTTACCCCAGCTTATGAACCAGAAATTCTGTGCCCTCAGAAAATTTAAAATATTCCTTTGTGGTTGCATGGGTGTTTGTCATTACCTTTGTAGGCAGCACAGACCCATCAGCTGCAGGTGAATAGGAGATGCTGAATGAGCTGCAGCCTCGTGTGATCCGTCTGGTCTAGGTGTGAAAAAAATCCTTTATTTTCCTTTTCTTGAGCAAACAAAAGTTCCTGAAACCTATAATTCATCTTGTTTCTTCCTGCTCCRTTTGAAATGATCTTTATTCATCACTGACAGCAGCTTTTGTTATCACATTTCTGTGGTTGATAAATGGGTTAGGATGAGGTAATGTGCTGTTGATGTAAATTGAATGCAAAGTGAAGAAGGCAATGATCGTCTCTCATTTTCTGTGCATGAGGAAATGCAAATGTGAGAAAATAAATKGAGCTAAAATGCTGAAACAATACATCTCCTATCAATAAAGAGGGGTGTGGAGAATGGCCTGCCATAACAAAAGATAAYTGGAATCTCATYACTGTAAATATTTTACTTTAGAACATAGGTCAGTCAAATTATTTCAGGTTTATGGTGCATATTTCACTTGTAATAGTTTTTGCAACATTCTCGTCAATTAATCTTCACAGAGAATGCCATCATTAGAATAAACATGGCCATTAATACAAATAATTTCTATTGTTTACTACAATTGCTGTCAACTTCTGGGGCACTAATTTGAAAGCAAAGTGCTTCTTTTTATTTATTTTGCAAACAAATCCTCAGCATTGTGATCCCCACCAGGAGATGGAAGCTTTGTTGCTTTGGTGGGTGGCATCGATCAGATCTGGGGGTATTTAATTAATTAATTTAATTTAATTTAATTTAATCTGGGGTTCTGTGTTCCCAAAAGAAGAGTGTTTAAGATCCACACCCAGCTGATGTTCCCTCCTATTAAATATTCTTGCTGCAGCAATGGAGATGTCTCTTCTGGTTTGATGTAGGGGCTTTTTTTGTTGAAATATCCCTTTTTTTTCTTGGAACAGCCCCATCCCATGCATGGATTTCTGTCCAAGGCAGAAGGAGCTGGCACAGTGCAGGGCAGGGTCACCCCCTCTGCCCCTCTTCCACAGGAGCTCTCTGCTGCAAACTGAAATGAAGTTTGTGARAAGTCAGAACAAGAAATCTATTTCCATTTTAATCTGATAGATTTTTTTTTTAATGGGCTCTATCKGCACTGATCGATAATGTTAAACAGCCTGAGGATCTGTTAAAGGATTGTTCATAATCTCCCTTGTCTCCAAATGCACTCTTTTAAGTGAAAAACCCTCACTCAAAACCTGAAGCAATTTGCCCTTGCCCTCTAGACAGCTGTGGTTAGTAATCTKTCCTTAACCAAGAACAAATAAGCCATTTCTGAAAAAGAAAAAAAAAGAACCAAAACAGGGGAAGCAATGCTTGATTTTTATTTATTTATTTTTTTTTTTTTACTTTTCCTTTTCTTTGCCTTAATCATATTTCATCTGTGGTTTTTATCTTCTTGTCTCAGCCAAATTTTTTACCTGATTTCTTTGAAGTCCTCGGCTTTCTCTGCAGCCCTGATTTTGGGAAATGATGCAGATATGAAGGCAGCACAGCCATGGAGTCCCTTGCAGTGCTGGTCACTGTTATAATGATTAACACCCTGGAGAAAGTACCAGAGCTGATAAAAACCCCTCAATCTCTGGGATAGCAGGGTGTGCATGGGCAGGAGTGACAGCAGTGACAGAGTGACAGAGTGACAGCAGTGACAGAGTGACCCAGCCCAGGGGGGACATGCCCTGGGCTTTAGGGGCTGCAGAACCCCAAAGGAGGGGTCTGGGGATGGGAATTGGGGATTGGGGCCAAAGGAGGGGATGGTGATGGGGATTGGGATTGGAATTGGGGCCAAAGGAGGGTCTGGGGATTTGGATTGGGATTGGGGCCAAAGGAGGGTCTGGGGATTTGGATTGGGATTGGGGCCAAAGGAGGGTCTGGGGATGGGGATGGGGATTGGAATTGGGGCCAAAGGAGGGGTCTGGCTCTAGGGATTGGGATTGGGGCTAAAGGATTTGTCTGGCTCTGAAGATGGGGAGCAGCAGTGAGGATCAGCTCCTCAGGGGTGGCAGCAATGTTTGCACAGGAGCAAACTCCCCTCTCTCACAGCCTCTCCTCTCCTGATCCATCTCAGGGCTTTCAGTTCTCTGCTGGGCACTTTTCCTCTGSTTTTATGCTTCAATAATGGTGCCAAGAAAAGGCTGAATTCCCTCTGGATGCATCCATGGCAGTTAGCACTTAGCTCYGTCCCTCCCATTTTATTCTGGTTTTAATTAGACTCCTGAACAGGAGCACGGAGCAAACTCTGCTTTCATCTGGGAGGTCCTGTGGCTGTGAAATATTTACAGGAAGTAAATAACTGCCAGAAAGTAAAGAAGTCCCTGACTCCACATGAGTGTAGAAGTGCTTTGGAATTGTCTCATCCAAACAGAAGCTCCTCACGTTGAGTGGCACTGAGAAAACAGCAACACAGGCAAAAAATCCCCAATGTAGAAGATAAACACAATTAYTAATTCATGGAGCAGCACGTTTCACAGTAGCAGCTTTAGTATCTATCTTTGCAGTTTGGTTTAAAATAGACCAGATTAAAAGGAAATGTGGATTGGGTTTGGTCATCATCTTTTCAGAAAGCAGAGCATAGGTAGACACAGAGTGCTGCTGGAGCCACTCTGAATTTAGAATTCACCATCTCCACTTCAAACTCAGATAAAGCARTGAAAGAAAGCTCAGCTCTGGCAGSTTKCAGTGGGTCAGGYAGATCACCAAGCTCAAACATCAGTGTGCAGAGCAAGAGCTGAATTGAATAGAAGCTGGAAATGTGGCTTGGTGTGAGATGACACAGTCCCTGTGTCAGGACAGGCACATGTGAGACAGAGCCTTCTCCTGGCCAGGCTGGGCCCAGCTGAGCTCGACTCTCCTGCTCTGACAGGGGAGGGCTCCTTTTGCCTGCTCTGGTGCCTGGCACTGGGACAGGGAGCTGTCCCTCCCTTCCTCTCCTTTTCTGCAGCCTCCATTGACAGATCACGTTATGTGACAAACTTTATTTCTGGATGGTTCAAACTGGGGTGRAAGGAGTCTCAGCCAGCACATCCAAACCCACCAYARCCAAAGCTCYGGCACCTAAAACTGAGCYTAAAGTGATAACATTCAGWGTTCTTGTTCTGCCCTTTTCCTARATCAACATTTGTGACTATTGCYGATTTYCTTTTCTTTGCCTTAATCTTATTTCATCTGTGGTTTTTATCTTCTCCCTGTTTCAGAGCATCCTGAGAGAAGAAGGAATGAAGCTCAGCTGGGTGCAAGCTTTCCTAGGAAGCAGCAGTGTCCTAGGAATGTTCTGTGTTTTGGAAATTCAGACAATGCCTCTTGTTATGGACACTTGCACGAGTGCAAGGCCAGGAGGCAAAACTGCTCCATCAGCACAGGAATAAACAAATACAAATAAATATAAATAAATATAAATGAAAATAAATAAATATAAATGAAAATAAATAAATATAAATAAATATAAATAAATATAAATAAATATAAATAAATATAAATAAAAATAAAAATAACCCCCCAGGGCTGGAGGGGAGCAAAACCAACCCTCAGGCCTCTGCTGCAGGATTAAAGCACTGCTGGCAGGTGGATGTGGGGAATGAAGCTCAGTGCTAGTAAATGCTTTTGACCTGTGCCCTGGCTGTGGGTAATTTACAGCACACTCGAAAATCTCATCTGGGTTATGTCCAATTCACARAAGTTGATTTCCAAGGTGGTTATTTATAGACTTCCTTCCTGACTCCGGGGTTTCTTGTGGAAATGTCTGAACATCAGCTCTCTGAGCAATCCCCATAAAATTAAAATTTTCAATTTTAATGGTGAATAAACAGTTTAAGGGAAATGAAATATTATCCAACAAATCCTCCCTTTCACTTAAAGCTCTGAGACTTTAAATATTTATTAGCAGTGTCTTGGCTCTGCAGCGATGTTAAAAGGCTCAGCACCATTCGAAGGGGGAAAACAATCAATTTGATTAAAAACAAAGAGAAAATGCCACTTCCTATTACAGTGTTTGGAAAAATGATTGGCACTTTTKTCTTCACTGAGTACAGCCAGAAATGGGGTTTGGGTTTTGTTTCCTCCTTTAAACCTCATTACAAATTTCTTTCCAAATTGTTGTGGTTCTTTCTTGGCGTGGCCCTGGAGGAGCAGAGCTGCTGTTTCTCTGGGCAGATCCACCACATTGGGCTCTTCATGTTCTTCATTCCTCCATGTGGGGCCTTTGGGRGATTATTGTTCTATTTTAGGTTCTGTTTTTCCCTTTAGCTATGTAGGAAACAGCCTGCTGTAATCCCAGAGGAAAGTAATTTCAGGTTTGGGAAATGTGAGGAAACCTTTTCTGCCTGTTCAATGATTGAAATACCAGTACCTTTTCTTTATTAAAAAACAACAAAAAAAAACCAGCTTTAAAACTTTCAAAGAGTTCTCTGCACAGTAGCAAACAGAAGAAAGATGTGATTATTGAATAGGATTTCAAATTTAATTTGCATCAAGCTGTCAGCTGGAGACGAACCCCCCGAGTTGTGAGTGCACATGGAGCTGGCATTGCTCTGCCTGGAACCTTCTGGGAAGAGGGGAATGATAAAAAACCTCATTTCAAATGTGAGCTCTCAAAGAAAATCCTCTCATGGCAGGAAATTGTCTCATCTCAGAATCTCTGAGACGTTCTGGGAATGTTGTGGGGTTAACCACAGCCAGAAGGGTGATGMTGGATTGTTTTAGCAGTGAATGTTTAAGAAGTTATTCATGTGGGGAAGTTCTGAATGGGTGCAGGACTCAGTGAAATGAGGGTTTTACAGTGRTCAATGTGCAGGAGAGGAAACCTCCTGAGGCAGAACCCATCATGAAGAGGACAGGGAGATGGAGGCTGCTCCTGCACTCATCCCCTGCTCCCAGTCCTGTCTCTCACCCGTCCCTGTGTGCTCCAACCTGCAAGGACCTAGCTGTGCATCCCTTCTGCTCCTGCAAAACCACCTCCACCACCCTGCTGGGCTGGGGAAGCTTTGTCTTTATCTGCAGAAGGAGTTTCAGCCATCCAGAAGGCAATTTATTCACAGTTAAAGCTGAGTAACACCTTTCTCCCAGCACAGCCTAAGCAAGATGAGCTGGTGCAGATCTTTCTTTTTCATGTCCATTCACATTTTCCCTCTCATTTCCTCYTAAAAGCTACAAAATTCCTAACTATAGAATAGAACAAATCTGCATCTTGCCCGTGTGTGCACAGCTCGCAGGTTGGAGATATTCTGCAAGGCTGAGACAAGATATTGCTGGGGGTTTTGTTGTGGTTTGGCTTTTTTAACTCTAAATGTTGTGTCCTACAGGAGGAAGGGAACAGTGATTTAAAAGCAGAAGATTATAAAGCAGTAATAAATAAATAGGGGCTGAGATTTTAAGGCAAATTCCTTGCCTGAGAGTGAGGGAAGAGTTTGGGAACTGCTCAGCAGCAGCAGGGATGGGGGACAGGTGAGGGAACAGTGGTCAAAAAAAAAGTCTAAAAGCAAAACCTGCAAAAAGCAAATGGATGGGACAGAGGGCAAACAGGGCTGGGCTGGAAGAGGACAAAGCTGTGCCTTTGATCTCACTCAGAGTCAGGGYTGTGTAGGCAGCTGCCCTGGGCTCATTCTTGGTGCAAAGGCCATTCCCAGGGGGAGCATTCCCAGCTCCTCCAAGGGACACGTGAAATCAAATAAAAATGGGAACACATCTCTTTGATTTGCCGAGGCCCCAGAGCACCTCAGTCTTTTACTTTTGATCTTTTGGAGGAGCTGGTTGCCCATCCTTCAGGCCTTTGCTGCAGCTGTGGAATAAAAGCTCGGGGAGCTGAGCTGAGCTGGTGCTGCTTCCAGGAGAGTCTGATAAAAGATTTACCCTGCTGGGGTCTTCCTGGAGYATTTTATCCCACACCTGAAGGGATGTAAATGTTCTGTACAATCTGAACCACATGATCAATGTCGAGTACATCATCTCATTGCTGATGAATTATTTCTAATGAAGGGAAAGTTTGAACTGAACAAGCCCTTCTGAGAAGGAGCCATTGTTTTTATCATCCTGCAAATTTGATGCATCTTGATTCTGCTGATGCTTAAATGTGTGAATAACCTGTCAAGAGCCTGGAAGGTTTCTCTCTTTTCCATTACACAGAATACAGCAGAGCTCTGTAATCTTCTATCCCATCGCCTCTGTGGTGCATTTAACAGCAGAAAACAACCAGGGCCTTAAAATAAAAATGAATTTAGGTTTGCATTAGGATGCAGAGGGAAGGAGTTATTTTTATTGCTGTTTTCTTTTTCTGTCCTTTTTTTTTTTTTACCTGCTCCGAATAGAGATTCTTTCAAGTCTTTGGTGTTTATGCTTCAAGCTAATGCAAATAGAACAGTGACTAAACCTGCTGGAGTTTGAATGTATGCAGAGAATCACAAATTTTATGGATTGTTGATGTTATCTGGAAGAAATCTCAAAGAATTAGATTGARAAATGAATTATAGAAGGAAAAATTCCCTTCATTCCTACTGTTGTGGGTTAAGGGGAATGCAATCTGTTTGAAGGAGCTCCATGTAGTGTTTGGAGGTGAATTTACAAGTTTAGTTGATGAAAACAATTGGGTTGATACAGAATATATATATATATATATATATACAGAATATACAGAATTCTATATACAGAATTTTTATATATATAGAATATATATAGACCTCAGCAAGATATATAATTTTGTATCTCAGAGCCCTCTGTATTAAGTAACCAGAGAGCACAAAAATGAATATAGTGTGTGTTAGATGGATTTTAAATTGTCTACCTAATGATCCTCAGAATGATCATTGTCAGCTGCTGGGACAGTGGGTGCTCTCCAAAAYTCACCTTTTTCTCCCTTTGCACAATGCACATCTTCAAATGGCACTGGCAAGGAGATTCCAGCCCCCAAATCAGGACWGAGCCATGGCAGAGAGGGCAAAGGATGGCCACTGGAAAAAATACTGAATATGAGTTCACCCACAGCCAAAATGTTGGTGTGGTCCTTGATCTCATGGTTTGGAATGGGGACAGTGCCTCTGTGCAATAATTGTTATATGAAGAGCTGTCCAGGCCAGCAGTGCAGAAAGGCTTGGGGTTAATCAGGGTCCCCTCTAAGAAGGTTTACAAAAATAATAGCAGGATTGATTAGCATGCCTGATTGTGAGAAACCTGAGCAATTTGCTTGGTTATTAAAATAACAGTTTTGTGTTAACCAAGGCCAGTCTGACTCTCCACATTTGGAACAAAAGGTTGCAAGGGGAGCCCCTTCAATAAGCACAGAAAGCTCTGATCACAACCTGAAGGTGAAAAGGAGCATCTTCACTCGAGGAATASGAGGGAATGGTCACTGGGACAATAACAGAGGTCATGGTCAGCACCATTCTGCAGAGTTCCTGATGCATTTAGCATTGATGTGGAATTAAGAACTGATGCCCTGGGATGACCCATGGCTCCTGCTGTGCAGTTTAGGCAGGAGTTTCAAAGGAATTCTTTCACAGTGATTAATTACCCCGAGAGTTCCCAACCCCCTGTGAATTGGCCCCACAGATCTGTCTGGGCAGTCACAGGAACAGTCTGGGGGAGCTGGGTGATCTCCCTAAAGATTAGGGAGTCATGGGGACACAAACCCATCATATCCTCCATGGGGACACAAACCCATCATGCCCTCCATGGGGACACAAACCCATCATTCCCTCCACGGGGACACAAACCCATCATATCCTCCATGGGGACACAAACCCATCAT